>NC_045153.1:24208259-24383259 GCF_900700415.2 Clupea harengus | reverse complement strand
CATTATGGCGGAGCTCCTTCAGACCGAAAAGGCCTACGTCAGGGATTTGCACGAATGTTTAGAAGTAAGCCACAGCTTCCATTTTGATCGCTTCACCAACAATTTACTGCAGCGTTTAACCTGATAATTTGACCTCATTCACTCTCAAACTGATTAAGCACTTCCACACTTGAGACCACAAAGACTCTTTAACCAAGAGTGCGCTGTAATGCAGGCCGGATCCCTATTGGGGAACTTCGATTAACGTCTCGGTTGAGGATATCAGCAAAGCTAAGCTTAGCATATGTGTTCTCCTTTGTAGACGTACCACTGGGAGATGACAAGTGGAGTGGAAGAGATCCCGCCGGGAATCGTCAACAAGGAGCACATCGTCTTTGGGAATATTCAGGAAATCTATGATTTCCATAACAAGTACGGCCTCCGCTGCATCTGTTCTTATCTCCATGAATAACAGGGTTATCTAACAAGGGCTTTTTGTGAGAGGCGCACAATTACATATTTAATCACTGCATTGTCTGAAAATAAAAGAAAGAATACATTAGGCAGATTTCAGCCCTATTCTTTATGCCTGGCATGTAAATCCATGTAAATGTCGTTGTGATCATGTCTGTCGTGTGATATGTTAATCACCTCAGTCTGCAATTACAGCTCATTTGCATCGCGCCTTGTTTTGATTGCCTTGTGCAGTGTTTTCCTCAAAGAGCTGGTGAATTACGAGCAGCTGCCGGAGGACGTGGGCCATTGTTTTGTCACATGGGTAAGATGTCTCTGAAGTGGAATGTGATCCTGCTGTAGTCTGCCTGTGCCGTGCAGCCTGTGCCAGGCTCCTCTTAGTAAATATACGAACAGCACTGGTGTTGCTCTGATACAGTAATAGTACTGCACAGCACTTGGATATCTGGGATTAAAGTAAAAGTTTGACATTCGGGTTTAGAATGTGATGCACATCAATGAATGAAAAAGATATTAATTAAATAAGAAATTAAATTTCTTGATTTCAGTGATTAATTTAGATTTACATACACCAAGGCTTTTTATCTTCATCTGAATGTTCTTTATCTGTCTGAAGTGCTTTAGATTAAATAGCGCTGCTGTCGAGGGGCTGTGATGTATGTAAAGCACAGATGTTGAATCCCTGAGTGGAAAATCACTCTGCTTTCTATTTGCCAGGCTGACAAATTCAATATGTATGTCACTTACTGTAAAAACAAACCCGATTCAAGCCAACTCATCCTGGAACACTCTGGAAGCTTTTTCGATGTAAGTAAATCAACGTCATTGTCTATTTCCTATCCAATTTATGTCCTGATGCCCTGCTTTGACTGAGTAATGTGGATATGATGTCTGTAGAATAGGTCTTTCCATGTGCATCCTTTTATTTCCTACAGGCGTCTTAGCCTGTAGATGGCGCTAGTGATCTAAATAAACTTAAGCAGTGAAACTTCTCCACTGCTTTCAGCTCTCAGCTACACTTATTCTTTCTCAAAGACAAACACTTAGCGCCGTTATCAGTGTAATGACATACCAAAAAACGAAGCTATGTAGGCCAGGCTGTGTGTGAGTGTAAACATGCTTTGAGCGCACTCTCAGACCTCACCGTGTCCTGGTGCCATTTTGCAGGAGATCCAGCAGAGGCACGGATTGGCCAACTCCATCTCCTCCTACCTTATCAAGCCTGTGCAGCGGATCACTAAGTACCAGCTCCTCCTGAAGGTACCGAGACAGAGACCTGAGTGCGCTGATTAGCCTCCTCCCCCGAGGAGCATCCCCCCACATCAAAGCATTCCCTACACTATTCCATCCTCTCTCCCTCTCCCCCTAACACACTCTTTCTCTCTCTGTCTTCCTCTCTTCCTCTCTCTCTCTCTCTCTCTCTTCCCGCTTTTCTCCCCCAGCCGTAAATAGTGTGTTTACACGGCTTTTTTCACACTGTCTTCCTCGCTAATGAATTCCCATCAGATGCTCGCTCTTCCGATTGCACACAGACATTCGCCTCATTACGGCCCGTCCACTTCGGCCCTCCCGAGATGTAAACTTCCTGAGCGCCGGCTCAGCCTTGCGAGTCATCTAACATCTACATCTCTTTCACTCCTCAAGGCACGAGGAATTACGCTGCAGTTCCTTCCTCCCCTAACGTCCATGTGGGAGCTGTCCTACATAATGAGCCTCCTGCTGGGTGGTTGCATGACGCTGTATTAGATCGGACAAAAAAAAACAGAGTCCACAAGGGCCGTCAGACAAATATGAGAAATATTTTGAGGGGCACAACTCAGTATGCCTTATTAGTCAGAAGACAGAAACACTATAGACAGGGATGCTATGTGATCTATGATCCGTAACCTTTTATCCACTTTCTCCCCTTTTCTTCTTTTCTCTCTCTCTCTCTCTCTCTCTCTGTCTCTGTCTCTCCATATCTACCCCCTTTTTCTCTCTCCCTTTCTGTCTGTCTCCTCTAGGAGCTGCTCTCCTGTTGTGAGGAGGGTAAGGGAGAGATAAAGGACGGCCTTGAGGTGATGCTGAGCGTCCCGAAGAGGGCTAACGATGCCATGCATGTCAGCATGCTGGAAGGTACGACGTGATGAGAACGCCCAACTCAACCCCGTTAACTCAATCAGTAATGCGTCTGCACTCTACACCAGAGGGAGCCAGCAATCCATATGCTGTAATCCGTTGAAATAGCTGGTCAATAAACGTCACGTATGTTTTTTCCCCCCCGCTGTACTTCAGGTTTCGATGAGAACCTGGACGTCCAGGGAGAGCTCTTCCTTCAGGACACCTTCCAGGTGTGGGACCCCAAGTCGCTGATCCGGAAGGGCCGCGATCGCCACCTCTTCCTCTTTGAGATTTCCCTGGTGTTTAGCAAGGAGATCAAGGACTCGGCAGGACGCACCAAGTACATCTACAAGAACAGACTGCTGGTGCGTGGGTCGACCGTGTCTGTTCCTGTCCAGTGTAATGCTAAAGGCCCAGCATGTTTAGGAACATACAGCCCTTATGCTGAGAAGTGTTGCTATAACCTCCCCCCCATAACTGGTCTTCTCGAGCAGTGACCTGGGTGTAGCCGCAGTGTGGCGGTGCACAGGCCCAGTGGTGCAGGAGTCGTGTGGAGTTGCGATAGCGCTGGGGGGCATGCAGGGAGCGGAGGGGATGTTATTCCTGAAGCGCGGGGGGTGGAGGCGAGCCAGTGATCCTCCCTTTGATCTGTGGCCAGCTGTATCTGTCCGCCTGGGACGTGAACCCATCACAGCACTCTGAGTGCAGCCCTCTCTTGTCATCTTTTCTTCTCTCCTGTTTCTCTCTCTCTTTTCTTCTGTTGTTCTGAATTTCTGTTCTGTGCCTTTTCTCGCTTTTATCCACGCCTTGCCTCATTATGGCAATCAATATTGATATATACGTTTGTTGTGGGCTCCCCCAAATCACCCTAATTGGCTCAAACTGATTTGCAGGCACTAATACAGCATATAAAGGTTAATATGTGTGTGTATACATACACATATGTGTTGTGTATATGCATTTATTATGTACATTTAGTGTATTTGTGTATGTGTGTTAACGTGTGCGTTTGTGCTGGAGCTGGTTAATGTAGTGTAGCTGCCCGGCGTGTGTCCTGCATGTTGGGTACTGATGGGTGTTGAGGCTGTGCTGTGCTGATGGGCATATGGACTGGATTAAGGCCCCTCTGCATGCATTAATTATGAATGAATCTGCACGTGGCTGAGAGCAGCTGCTTGGCTCATGTGACGGCCATCCGAGGGGACGAGTAGCTAGAGGAGAGGGTATGAGCTGGATAGCGCTCCTCTCTCTCGCTCGTGGGCCAAGGACATCTCCATATCTAATTAGGCGATGCTGCCTGATGTTCTCTTTTCTACCCCGCACAATATTTGGGCTTTGAACATCTGCCCTGATACGATTCTGAAAGAAAATCGATGTGTTTGCGGACATGAAAGGCCTTTGAGTTTTCTTACAAACATGTCCAGAGGTGATGAGGAGGATGAGGAGGTTGTGGTGGTGGTGGTGGTCGTGGTTGGGTGTATTGAAATCTGATCCTTTTTGTGCTCCTCCATTGTCAGACCTCGGAGCTGGGTGTGACGGAGCACATCGAGGGAGACCCCTGTAAATTTGCCCTGTGGGCCGGACGAACCCCGTCTTCTGACAACAAGACCGTCCTCAAGGTAAATTTGTTTTTCATCCATGAAAACTCCATGACTTGCTGTCCCTGCACTGAACCCCTGCACTACATTTCCCATAAGCGCAAAGGCAGACATGAGAGGAGTAAAAATGGGGAGTTTCATTTCCTGACGACATGACCTCATTCACAGGCTTCCAGCATCGAGGCCAAGCAGGAGTGGATCAAGAACATTCGGGAGGTGATTCAGGAGAGGACGGTTCACCTGAAGGGGCCGCTCAAGGAGCCCCTCCACATGCCCAAAACGCCCGCCAAGCCCCGCAACAACAGCAAGAGGTGCGTTGGGCACGGCCTAGTGGGGTGCAGATTAAAGAGAGTACACAGGGAGAGCATGCTTCATTGGCCAGTCAAGCTTCCTAAGGAACAAGTATTTTGACAGATGCTGAAATACCTAACACTAATGAAGTTAATCTTAAATCTGGCCTTAAAACGTGACATGATTAAGGAAATCAGTCATCTACGATAAACAGAGGATACATTTCCAGTCCTCCCATATTAGTGACCTACAGAGGAACTGTGTAGCCAAAGCCAGAAAATAGTCAAATCAAAAAAATGTGATATGCAATCAACAGCGTATGTCCGTAAAATCCTACAATGAAAAAAGCTGTAAACTTTGACAGAGCTCAGAAGAGTGGAAAGTGGATCACACCACAGGACTCCACTGGCCTGGAGCACTGGCTTGTTTTGAATCAGCGCTAACTAAGTCCTCTACAGAATAGAGTGCCTCTTAAAGACTTAAAGTTCACTTTGAGTCAAACTCCTGCCTCATTACACTTAAGCAAACTGAAAGGATACTGACAGGAGATGTCTTTTAGATCCCACTTATTTAGCAGCCATCTTACCCATCAGTTAGTATGTTGTTATTTTGGCTAGACATTGTTCAGTAGGAGACATTATTATACATGATGTGAATGAGACTGGTATGTATGTTTGGCACAGGGATGGAGGAGATGATGGTGACAGTCAGGGTGATGGCAGCAGTCAGCCTGACACAATCTCCATCGCCTCCAGGACCTCACAGAACACCATGGACAGTGACAAGGTAAGAAAGCTGGGTTTTTAATTAACTTTGACTCAAGTCACTCAAGGCACATGGAAGTCAACACATTCTTTGGGTGACATCAACTCAATTTGTCAGGCTTGTCTCTTTTAGTTGTGAGTTCTTCAATAAAACATGGCACACACACATACAAGTCATGTCATGTCAAAACAAGCTGCTTTCATGGATCCACAGTGTCTTCCTTAGGCCTAATGGTTAATTAGTGGCCCCACCTCTGTTAATCATGTGATTGATGATTGACAGGTGACACAAACAGGGTTTCCCAACCCTGCTCATTGTTGTCATCAGGGGCTCTACCTTGGCACTGTAACTGCAGTTCCTCTCTGAAATGGACTCTTGAGTTTAGAGTTCAAGTGGAGGAAACCAAATAATGGCACCATGAAAAGTATCTTCAAGCTGTGTGCTGGCATGTGCCCTCACAATCACTATGAGAGGCCATATGAAATCAAAGTAAGCCTCCGTTCTCCACTTCGGCTTTCTCATAAACATGTGTTTGCTTGGCTCAATGATAGCTGCACCAATGGGGGTGTTGGTAGATTTCTCCATGTTTTGGGCCTCTTGCCTCAGGGATGGGTCCCTCCCACAGTGAGGAGAAGAGCCTGGAAGCGTAGGGCAGATGCCTCCCTCTGGTAGTTAGCTGTGCTGGAGGACAGCCAGAGCAGCGGGTGTTGGCATGAGGTGCAGGGTTTTCTTCTCTCTCTCTCTCTCTCTGTCTTTCCCTCCCTCTCTCTCTCTCTCTCTCTCTCTCTGTCTTTCCCTCCCTCTCTCTCTCTCTGTCTTCCTCTCACTCTCTCTCTCTCTCTCTCTGTCTTCCTCTCTCTCTGCCCCTCTCCCTCTCTCTCTCAGCCTCAGCGAGAGGCCTGTACAGAGGGGCCACCCGAGGTGACAGACTGCCGTGGCCTTTTTTCGCGCTGTGCGGCCAGACGCCCATGCACGGCACCGACGCTAAATGTCACCCCGCTGCGTGCTCCCAGACCAAGCTCCAGTAACAGCTGGCAAGGGAGTCTGACAGGACCTAGTTAAGCCTGTGATGAATGGAGTGGAAGAGAGGGAGTGAGGGCAAGTTTGTGTGTGTGTATCTGTGTGTCTGTCTGTCTGCCTGCCTGTCTATCTGTGTGCGTGCGTGTGTGTGCATATTAGGGCTTGTGCCCTTGTGCCCTTGCTGCGTAGAGACAGGATCTATGAACCTCTGTCTCTTTCTCTCTTTTTTTCCCCTCCTCCAGACACACAGCAGTGTTTCCACTGCCCCAATATTTACAGCTCCCAAAAACCTCAGCTTACACCCACCCCTCCCTCCCGTGAATGTGAGCATGTGTTGGTGCCTGTGTGTGGGTCATAATCAGAACCAATATTATTCCATTGAGAAGAGGGGGAGGCGTGAGGAGCTTGTTTTCTCTAAACTCTCCTCCTCAGCTTGTGGATTTGATGTACTCCCTTATTACTGCCAGGAGTAGATCCCACAGGACTGTATTTCTTGACAAACAAAATGATATATTTATCCATTAGGAGTGTAAGTGTAGTGGGGTGTTGGCCCCTGTTTTGATGTGGGAGTTGGTAGCGGATAGTGTTTTTGTTTGGAGGCACTGACGTGACAATTGAGCTTTTGTTAGAAGCCCGTTAGAGTAATTGCATCTCATTGTTAATTAACCCAGTCTAGCAACAGCAGTCTCTGAACAACAAGGGCCCTGAACACAAGGCTATATTTCTGGATTAAATGACTACCCAGAAAGTCTGTTTTGGTGTCATGTTGCAGTTTTTTTCGGCATTTTTTTCTTCATTTTTTTTCAATTGTTGTTTTTTCATGGCTTGTTTTTTTGTCTTGTAAAGGAGGATTGTTTGGGGGGCCCTTGAGCCGTACACTAGGCTGACGCGCTGCCATCCCGCACTAACACAGACAGCTCCAGCCCTTCCGGCCTCAGGCGAGACCTCTGTCTTTCTCGCTCGTTTGTCTCCCAGCCGTCCACGGGGCTTATTAGCCACTATGGCCCTGATGATTACCAGGGAAGCAGCCTGGAGAGACACTTTTATTGCTGAAGCTTTTCCTGCCCGCTGCAGACAGCACCACCCCTTCTGTCTCCACGGGCTCGCTTCAGGATGAAAACATGTTGGAAATCTTAAGCCTTATTACAGCGCCATTGTCCAAGCAAAAATAGAAGGGGCTGTTTGATGATATCTTCATGTATTGTGTGTGTTTGTGTGTGTGCGTGTATGTGGTGTTTTCGTTCTGCATCACACAGTGTAGCGTTGTGTGTTTTTGTTGTTGGGGAAAACGGGCTTGTGCCACTCCACAGAGCGCAAATGTGTGCTGTTCATTCACCGAAGTTGTGACTGAGCCTTCGTTAGAGTAACCTCAGGAAATCAAATTCATTACACTGTTCACTCGGACCTACTAGAATGGACCTATTCTCTTAACGTTGCTGCTCCATCCTGAAGTCACAAGACTGTCCTCGTGCTCATGGGTGAAGAGATGTGGCTTCTTTTCACCCCCCCCCCCAAACATACAAACACACATATTGTGTGTTCCTGTGTGAAATGCTCTCTCTTCTTCTTCTCTCCTTCTATTTTTCGTTCTTACTCTCTAACTCTCTCCCTCAAAGGAGTGCTGGGTAGGGCTGGCCTTAACTGCACTCTCTCTCTGTCTCCCTCTCCCTCTCTCTCCTCCTCCCTCTCTCTCTTTCTCTCAGCTCCACATTCACTGGTTCACATGCGCATACACAAACACTCTCATGCAGACCTGGGACTACAGGTGAACCACACTCTCCCAGACAGATTGTGTGAAGCCGTCAGATTTTTTAGCCTACTTGGTGCTGTGTGTGTGTGTGCACGTGTGTTGATGTGTGTGCCAGCTTGCTCCCCCAGCCAATTGGGAACAGCTTTTAGATCGCTCTAAGCACACAGCACAACAGAGAGGGAGAGAGAGAGAGTGGGAGAAAGCGAAAGAAAGCGAAAGAAGAGTCACCATGCCAAAGTGGATGAGCTTTAAACTTTTCAAAGGGAGCAGTCGCGTAAGTAAAGCAGATCAACTTTTTAATAACATAGAAGGTTCAGGAAAGTTTACCCACAAAGCTGTGTGCTTTTTTTGCTGTAGGTGAGTGTTTTATATTCAGTGGCTGACACTTTGTTTACCAAGCTCAGCTTGGCCATGCTGGGAGGAAAAAGGGTGTCCAGACAGATGTTTTCTCAGGCACTTGGCTTGTCTGCGTCGCAGATGAATTTTTATGTGGCTGCAAGTCATTATAACAAATGGGGTGCTTCATTTATGCGTCTGCTTTCACTCACATGCCTAAATGTTAAGTGCATCTGTCTATTTTAGGTTTGAGAAGATTTAATGAAGCATGTCTCAATGCAAACAACAGTACGTGGGGAAACCACATACTAATTTAAAACCACACAATATTTTTAAATACCTTTAAATGGTATGGAAAATCTGTTATGCCACTATAGATGCATACACTGCGTGTTGATTGTGCACTACATTGATATAGTGATACAGTGAGAAATATACGACTAGTATTGTGTTCGTGAGGTCCTTGGTGGAGCTCCAGCTGAGGGGCAGATTAATGGTTAAGCGCTCAGGGTGAGGAGCCGCCACAGGAAACAGGCTATTACAGCCCTCTGAATGAGATAATGCTGGAAGGAGCACACTCGCCCAAAAAGATCAACACGTGCTCAATGGCTTCTGTTTCCTGCACCACACACACACACACACACACACACACACACACACACACACACACACACACACACACACACACACACACACACACACACACACCATTGCATCATCCTGATTTTTGATGACATTTGTTATTGAGGATTTTTCATAAAGTTCCTGAAGTGGCTGCAGGAGCAGGAGAGGATCTCGAGGGAAACCTGGCTGCTGATCTGTGTTTGTTTTGGACTGCCAGGCCACACAAAAATGAGGTCAAACCCAGGCGTGTTTGCTCAAGGATTCATACCATCATTGTGCTCCAGTGCCACTCTTCCATGTTATTAAGGTTATTGGCTCAATGCCTTTTTTTTATTTGAGCACATTTCATATTTTTGAGTTACCATAGCTTTATTGTCCCATCGCTTTTGACCTTAATTCCTGATCTGGATCATTGTTAGGTTAGACAGACCACAGTGTACGAAACACTGGAGTGGATTGCTCTCAGGAATCAAACCAGAGGCTCTGTCAACGTGTTGATTGATGTGGGCAGTACCCTTTCAGGAGACGATATGAGGAGACATTCATCCTCTGGGGCCGGGAGTTGCTTGGCAACATGTCCTCTCTGCCCTGCTCTGGGTGACCTGATACCAAGATGGCCAGGTGGGGTGGAAGACATGGGGGTTGGTGGTGGTGTCGGGAGGAGGGTTGAGTGGGGGGGGGGGTAGGGTGGCAGGATGGGTATGAAGGCTCTGGACCCATCTGCCACTGTGGCTTATACCTGCCCGCCTCTGACATTTCACATTTCAGACACAAAACTGCGCAGGCGGAGAGGTGCAATCTCATTAAACTCCAGCTCGCTGCTTAAGCTGCTGTAGTCAACATTTTTTTCTTTTGTTGTTGTTGTTGTTGTTGTTGTTCTGGGGATTATTTTGTTTTGCTTCTGGTGTTTGTTTCAAGGACAGCAGCTGTGCTTTGTCTGAGCGAGCCTCTCAGTTTCACCTTTTGAGCAGTGGGCCAGCCAAGCCAAGTGGAAAAACCCCTGAGCGTGTCTCTCCATCTTCTGTTCTCTGTCTCAGCTCTATGGTCCATCATTACGGCAGACAGCATCACTCTCCCATGCACACAGACCCATGTGATGTGCCTGTCTCAGAGAGAATTATGGGTCAGTGCTAACTGAATATTAGTATAGGTATGCATATAGCCTCAAAATGACACCTCTAATTGTTACTCTGGTCCATTTTTTTAAATTAAGTTTATAACCGTTTAGATATATTCAAGGGAGGCCTATGCTGATAATTAAAATGTGATTTGCCACTTTCCCTCCATTTTTAAGCTGCTGTCTGTCTGACTTTTCTTTTGGGTCCCATTTACCATGTGGAATGAATTCTAACCAATTGAACCGAGAGGGGACAGAAATAACTCTCTTCTATAAAGCCCCCATGACTGAATGCTCTTTCTAGATGTCACGCCGGGAGGTACTGGAAACTTCATTCTGCCCCACTTCTCTCTCGACAATCATATTTTGGGGAGTGCCAATTAAATCCACAAAACTACTCACTCTCTAGGTTTTTTTTTTATTTGCTCAGCCACAGAAGGGAGCCAATTGCCATCCCAAGTATATTATTTCCGAAGCCTAGTGATTTGAGAAGAATGCCAAGCTGGATGCAGTTTGAGCATGTCCTTGAGTCTTGTGTAAATGAACATTGTGGAGCTGCTGTGTTATAGACTCAGAATGTAGATTCAGCTGTTGGTCCATTACTTGGTCATGAATGCCATTCAAAGCACTCCCAGACCTTGTTTGTGTATCCGTACTTACAATTATTAGAGACAGAAAAGCTGTGGTTTAACTGTGATTTTGTGATGAACATATCCCTTTTACTGCCATGGTGCCGTCTTCCTTCATAATGGATTTGGACTCTATGCTGAGTGAAAAGAGGGTACTTCTTCTTCTATTATTCAATGTGCATAAATTGTGATCCAATTTCCAGAAGGTCAGTATTTAATTTTCAGGATTTAATTTTGTAACTTTAATTGGCACTGTGCCATTGTGGAGCCTTAATTAAATAAACCTAATTAATCTGACTCATGTATTGAATGCAATGTGTTTTACATCCAGACTGCTCACTGTACACAGTCTGATCTTTGTTCTGTCAGTCACATGGGGATGGTCTTTTCCACCCTAATCTGCCATAATTATGAACAGGAATATTTTGTATTCAGACTGCACAATATTGGTAATTGGATAAGAACGTTTGCTTGTGATGTTAGATGAGTGTTTACTTGGCCCCTTTACTGAAGCCACTTCTTCAGAAAGATTTAAATTAAATTCCTCAATCTGCATTCTGGTTGCGGTACAATGTTATCCTCGTTGTGTCAGTCCTCGTGTCCGTTAATGAAAGCAGAGATATGCACTTCCAGTCACTAAGGCCAGGCTATTGTTGTTTTTGCTGTTGTGGAGAAACATGAGTCTAATTGGGTGCCTTGTTCAGTAATGTCAGAAGACACTCACAGCATGCCGCAGTAAGTCAGCACTCCCACCAGCGTGAAGAGAAAGCACTTGTCCAAGGCCTCTGGCTCCTTTATTTATTAGTTTAGTTTATCTGTGTGAGGTATTAGTGTAATGGAGGAGAGAGTGTGCTTGCAGGCTTTCTCTTAGTGCTCAACCCTTGCTATCTCTTTCTCTCTCTCTCTCTCTCTCTTTGTCTCTCGTGTTTTCTCTCTCTTTCTCTCTCTCTCTCGCTCTCTTCCCTGGAGAGTAAACAGAGGTGACATCATGTTGGAGTAGTAAGTAGAAGCAGGTGCTCAGGAAGGCGCTAGGCGGGCTGTCTGAACAGCCAGTCCTGATGGCTTCCACAGCTGGGAGCCCGAGGCCGACTGCACACCTCTGCACAGAGTTCTACCGTACACGCTGCCATAGCATGTTCTGGTTCATGCTCCTCTTCCAAAGACTATCACACTAGACTAGACTAGGTGTATGCCACCATAACATTGGCAGACCATGCCATGCCTCAGTAAGAGATTCATAAAGTGATGTTATCAGGTGTACTCATAAGGGAGGTGTGAACCAAAGAATGAATGACATCAAGTGTGAGAACACTAGTTGGTCAATACATGGCAGGTTGTCAGACGTTGCTGAAGAGAAAATTAAATTAATGATCCCTTTTGGGTTATTGGGAGAATAACTACGAATGGACTTCTGCGAAGCTCATTTCAAATCTCAAGGCTCGCTTCCCTGTGAAACCTTGACGCATTCCTCATGACACATTACCTTCCTGCTCTGTGACCCACTAAGCACCTCCGACTCTTATGGAAACTTAATCTTTTAATGTCTGTCCCCTGTGGCCTCCCCTACCCTACAGTGCCTTCCGGTAGAGACACACACACAGAGAGGGTTCTCAGAGTGGTTTGTTGCACTGCCTCCAAAGCGTTCTTTGGAGAATATTGTCAACATCAATTATCTTTGGAAATCTTTGTATAATGAGGCCTTATGTTTGCACAGTACATGTATTGTTCGAAGCGGCGCTTTAATTTAACGCGCCAGCTGTGCTTTCTGGAGCACAGAGCCGGAGCACAGGGTCCCGTTTGGTGAGATCAGGTTAGGTTAAGAGAGAAAGAGAGAGATGGATAGAGAGAGGGGGGAGGGAGGGAGAGAGAGAGGGGAGGGATGACTGGTGGTGTTTAAGCAGTAGGATGCACAGAGGGAGTGTTGGGATGTTCCTGGGAAGACCTCTGATGGAGCGCGTGTTCAGGTTCAGCAGACCCTGATTAGAGAGCGGGAATCGGTGGGTGGTCTGAGAGGATGGGCCAAGGGGGAACGCCATGAAAGGCCCCGCCCTGCTGACGGGGTAGATTGTTAGTGCTCTCCTTCCTTTCCTTGCTCCTTCCCTCGCTCTCTTATCATTATTCCCTCACTCTCTATCCTTCCCTCGCTCTCTTATCATTATTCCCTCACTCTCTATCCTTCCCTCGCTCTCTTATCATTATTCCCTCACTCTCTATCCTCTCCTCGCTTCCCTACTCACAACCCCCTCTATCTAACCTTTCTTCATGCCTATGCTTGCCCCCTTCCTGGATTTTTCCCTTTCCATTCTTCCTTTCCATCTTCCTCTCATTCTCTCAATCTTTTTTCTTCCATCCCTCAGCATCTCACAAAGGCCCAAGAGGTTTTCGATTTCTCTCTGTCTATGCTGGCCTCACGCTTAATAGTTATGTTAATGTACTTGTCGTGTAGGCCTCTGTCCTCTCCACGAGTGCAGCGGGGAGGAAAGCTGTGTGGTCCTGATTTGCCGGCAGGAACTGTAGAGGGCAGGGTGGGAGGCTCCAGGTCCAGCAGGGACTTCACCTGAATCGCCACACCTTGACCTGTTTCCGGTTCTTTATCTCCCTGTGTGTTGTGCCAAACACGATGTGGTGGCCTTGACTTGAAAACTTTAACATGTGTTAAGTTGTACTGGACCAGTGAAATCACACACCAATAAAAGCAGTACTGAGAAGACAGGGGGAGGGGTTCTGTTTAAGAACCATTTCCCAATAGTCTCTGTCACTGACCAAATATACAGGTTTTCCCTGTAAGTGTTTGTATGTGGCTTCCAGTCACTATTTCCTCACTGATGTTGCATAATCAAGAGCAGGACGAGCAACTGGCATTTTTTTTCTGCCTACTCCTCAAATGTTTAGTGGTATTGTCAATATCATGTGTTTCCCGTAACCATGTTGATGCACAGCTCACTTGATATCTGTTGTAACTCTGCAATAATTAATCAAAAAAGGGCACAACTAAAGCCTCCTGTTTTATGGGCTTCGTCTCTTCCTCCTCTTCCTTCTTCTTAGTTTCGATTTTGACAACACAGCACTCAGCACATCTCATTCTAGCAACTTCTTGCATTACTGATGACTGACTCACGTTTCACATCCTCTTTTGTTTGTTATTCAGTTAAATAATCCATGTTTGTTTCAAATCCAAACTCTCACTTCACTCTTTCATTGCTGGCCTTGGCACAGGGTTGTAACAAGGGGCATAAGTTAGGAGTCTCCAATTGTCTCACAGTAATAATTATTGCTTGTATTATATTGTAATATGTTTCACCTCTAGTGATATTAAAAATATTACACATATACAATACATAATACCAAACTGGTTATTGTCACCTTGCAAAGACAGAGTATCCATACACCTTTTACCCCCATTACACAATGGAAGGTGGACAAAGGGCCGTACCTTTTTGTCTCAGGCATGGTCATTAACATGGTCTTTCCTTTCAGGTGTAGAATGTTCGCTTTGTTCAGTAAACAGCTTAACCACTTTCGTTTTTGATGCTTTCGTGGCACTTAACCTTACCTTCCAGACACGTGTGCTAACCTTTCTCTTCATGTCTCCTCTCTAACACCCAGCTGTCCGGAGGCTGCGAGCTGACGGTGGTTCTGCAGGACTTTGCGGCCGGCTGTACGAGCGAGCTGAGCATCCAGACAGGGCAGACGGTGGAGCTGCTGGAGCGGCCCAGCGACCGGCCTGGCTGGTGCCTGGTGCGCACCACCGACCGCAGCCCGCCGCAGGAGGGCCTGGTGCCCAGCAGCGCCCTGTGCATCTCCCACTCGCGCAGCAGCGTGGAGATGGAGTGCTTCTTCCCTGCAGGCAAAGGTAAGAACTGCAGATTGTCATTCATTCCTTGTATCACAGCTGCTCGTCTGAGTGGGAGAAATGAATACCTGAAAAGGAAACTGGCTGAGCCAGTTAGGTAGTTGCTCAATATATTGCACAAGATAAGCAGTTTTGACAGGGAGGAAGGGTTTTGATGTAATTTGTCTGCAACAATGTCAAGCAGTTCCCTGGGGCAGGACTGTACTGACAGGAGTGCTATTAAGGGTCTGAGGTTATAGGGCCTGGATATTGTATATTTGACGCAGAAAATCAGTCTCAGTGGTAGCCTTTAGAGGGCAGCATTCATCAGAGCTGCCTCTGAGGCTGATGAGCTTAACCGAGAGGAGCCCTGCGCTCTTGAAAAGCTCTTGACATTTCACTGGCTTCTCACTGCTGCTCTCAGGAGCTCTCAGGCTGGTGGTGAGAGTAGGTGAGAGGCCCGGGGGTTTTCGCAAATGCAGATGCCTGGCTTGTTCGCACTACCCACTCTTAGTAATGGCAGGGGCCCTCGCAAACACAGGCACTCAGGATCATCGATGAAACCTCTAATGTAGTCACCCTTCTGCTCCTGCTTATGCTAGTGTGCCCATTTTATTAGAATATGGATGCTGTGTAGAGCACATTTTTGAAAGCATTTTATGGGCATTATTCTGTGTTCATCTTCATTCAAATTCTAACCAAAATGCAAATGTGATGTGCTGAACGCAGGTATATCAACCTGTCAGTCAGTTACTCCAGTTTCTGGATTACATGACTCAGAAATATTAGCTGGATCAGTTCCTTCCCTTTATTCAGTCCAATGTCCTAGATAGAGTCTGTTTGGAAGGGCTGAGGTTCAAGCCGGAGCAGGAGGCCATATGATGAAATCTCCGGCCATTGTGTGACATCTCGGTGTGTCTCTGATGGACCCCTGTCTGTTGTCCATGGGAATTTCCTCTGTCCCCTGCTCCCCACATCCTTTGTGTTCTGGGCTTGGATTTCAAAACATCCTCCCCTGTCTTGTACCCTTTGTAGAGACCGAATCAAGGATTTGAGTCCAGAATGAAATATGGTGCCAATTAGAACCTCTGACTGTATTCATCATGTTCAACTAGGCAACATGATTAACTAGATGTCCACAGACATCTGGGAAAAAGCCAAAGGACATTTCTTTAGAAAGTTTTAGAGAGCTTTTTTGAGCATCACAAAAATATTCTGGTAATTTTAGCTTCAAAAGAGATTTGTAGCAGAATGGACTTGTTTTTTTGGAATTGAAAGAGGATTTTTTTCTGATTTGTCACATGCTTTTGACTTTTTGGCATCCTCCACACGGTCCGCAAGGACATGTGAGTTTGGCTTAGAGAATTGTAGTTATTTTCAGTGAGAGGAGTCTTTTTGTGGTTGTTTTTCTTCTGGACTAAAGCTCATTCATCTGACGTCTCTGAATTGTTGGCTTTTGTAATGGGAAATTCCACACCAGAGCCCTTCTCCTGTCTCTACGAAATACTCCAGTCATTTAGCAAGAGGACATAGCAGGTACCTTCACTCCACACCAGAGCCCTTCTCCTGTCTCTACGAAATACTCCAGTCATTTAGCAAGAGGACATAGCAGGTACCTTTACTCCACACCAGAGCCCTTCTCCTGTCTCTACGAAATACTCCAGTCATTTAGCAAGAGGACATAGCAGGTACCTTCACTGGAAGAGACTCTGCCTGAGGCGGATGGGAGGGAGGCCAGTTCAACATGCATTTTTGTGCATAACTGGTTTTGGTGCATTAATTTGCTTACATCTGGGTATTCTCTCAGCATAGACTGGAGTGAACACACTTTCCCTGGTAGAATGCAAAGCATGGCCGAGCTCTATTTCTGGACTCGTCCATTGTGGGTATAAAAGTAGCGCGTGCTTTAGACGTGTTTCCGTCTTCTATCTGCAGTTGATATTTCACTCCTTGTTGGTGTATGCAATGCCATGACAATTGGGCAGGTTAAAAATTACACATCAAACATAGAACAACCCTGTGACACATGAGTATTGTAAATCTGTGAAATTGGCTTTGTGATGGTTATGAGCCCACAGTTGTAAATCTTTAAACTTTAGTTGAGCAATCGTTAAAAAGCCTGATGTTTAATGTTTTGGTCACCGGTCCCACTCCTGCGTCGTCAACAGTGCAGAGATATAAAAACTATCTATAATGAGGATATGGGTTTGTGGGGAGTAAGAAGACTGAGCCGATCTCATGCTGTGTAGTCCACGGGCTGATCGCACCACATTTGGTTGGACTGAAAACTAGGACACTGCAGTCCCCGGGTCTGATGTGTTTTTCATTTAGTCTATCTGGGCTACCTGCCTCCTGCCTTGTCCCGACACTGTTTGGGTTCCTCAAAGCACTGTTCACCTCCTTGGGGTCTAAAAGCTCCACGCCACCAGATGGACGTCAAGTCAAGGTGGGTTAAAGATGGGCTAATAGGCTCTCATACGTTCTGTTTCAGGACGCCATTTTTATCTTGCCAGCCAGAAGACCTTTGCTTAGGGATGGTCTGACAGGATAGTTTAGATAGCTGTCTTATCACCACACTGGGAGAGGTGAAGCATTCCTGCAACTAATGCTTTTGGAATTTGGAGTTTTCGACAGGTGTGCGTCTAGGTTAGGAATGCGTCGAGTCATACGCTTCCTTTGTAGATACTGAGGTTGATACTCTTTGCTGCCAGTGTTTTTAAAGATGTAGAGCCTTTTACGCTCACCCAATCTGTATAAGGGGGTTGATGACTGAGCGGTAACTTCAGCCCAATGTGTGCATTGGATTTACATGTACTGAAAGATCCCACCAAGAGTGAGACACAAACGGTTCTGTTCTGTAACCCATGTGGACTGCTGCTCCACCTACACAATGTGAGAGTTGTGTCTTAAGGTCAGTCGTCAGAGCTCAGTAGTGGCTTTGTGGAAGGGGTGGGGGGGGCTGTGAAACATGACTCGCGCTGTCTCGCTGTCCCTTACTTTCTCGCTCTCTCTCACTTTTGTTTTCCCTCTCTCCCTTTCTCTCTCTCTCTCTCTCTCTCTCTCTCTCTCTCTCTTTTTTTCTTCCATCTCTCTTATTTCCCTCACACTCCTCTCTTTCTCTCTCTAATCCGCTCAGTGTGAGTTGGAAGTAGTGTGTGTGTGAGTGCGTGTGTGTGTGTGTGTGTGTGTGTGTGTGTGTGTGTGTGTGTGTTGGCTGCTCCTCCTCTCTGTCCCCTCCCCTGCTCCTCCCCCTTGGTTGAGTAGTGCAGCCTGAACTTGGAGTGGCATCCGGCTGGTCAAAGCCTCAGTCATTCAGCCATTCATGACTTCTCCTCAGTGTGAGTGGAGCTTCTCCACCTCCACCACGCGTCTCCGTCTCGTGTTTACCGTCTCTCCCAGCGCTCTGTCTCTCGCTCCACTCTCAACCATGAGCGGCTAACAGGCGACCAGGATGACGAGCGGGAGGCACTTGCGTTCCTGTTGCGGGTGGATCGCTGCAAAGTGTTGCTGCTGCTGTTGCAATGTCGCAGGTGCGTGCTGCTAAGCTTGTTCAACCAGGCATGCTGGGTCCCTCGGACCTGGCGGGACAGGAGACTGTAGAGCCGTTTGTGGAAGGAATGTGTGACTTTAACTTCCCGAGACAGCTTTCGCTTTCCTTAAACTCAGTCTGAATGAAGCTTATGCTGATTTTTGCTTTGCCTCCTGTGTGTGGATGGAGCCTGATCCCTCATGCTGGAAGTTGGGCTCTGAGCAGACAGAAAATGATCAGGTTAATATGATGATGTGCCACTGTGAGTGTTTGTGTGGCTTTTAGTTGTCTCTTGGTGACAATCTGTTACATTAGTCTTCAGTTGTCAGGGCGCAGTCAATTTGATTTGGTTGCTGTGTTGTGGTTGCTCTGTTTATTTGCGGTGTACGGCTCTCCAATAGGGCACATTTCCAAAATCGTCAGCCCTCACTGAAAATGTGGGACAGTGAAGCACTCAGAATTTCAGCACTGAATACATTATTTACCAACCTATGGGCTACACTGTGAACACACATAGGTTATCAGCTGTTATTGTTGATTGTGATAGGGACGTGCCTTGTATCCCCCTCCATTTAGAGGGGCACAAATGAGATGGAGGACCTCTCAGTATCGCAGTGTGCTGATATGAGCTGAAGTGCTCTTATTATCCATTAACAAAGGAAGTAAGTCTCTATGATGAGGGATAAAGAGCGAACCATGGTCAGCAGCTCGACCCAACATCAAGAGCCACTTAGCCGAGCTGCTGGAATAATGGAAATATACCCTCTTCTGTTGTTCAGTATGTGCTGTGCCGTATAATCTGTGCTGCAAGATTACAAATAGACGAACAAAACGCCTCAAATCGAGATATAGTCTTTTAATCAACATTTATTCATTTGGGGCAGTTTGACCAATAATTCTTTATGGGACTTCCTAGTCAAGTGTAGTGTGTCTGTAAATGCCATTGATGGTGTGGGGAGTGATGTGGACATTACACTTGCGTGGTGTTAATTGTGTCGATAACAGGGACATTGTGTAAATGTGGTATTAGGTGGGCTCTATAGCCTGGTTTACTGTCAAAGGCAGGACTACTGTATTGCAATGCTGCAGTCTTTGAAGACCAAATTAGCCACAAATCCGCTTTCATCTGGTGCATTATACCAGCCTCTTTGAAGATGACTCTTAGGGGAAGGTTTAGGGGGAGGTTGTTAGGAGATTGAGAGCAGAACTTTCTTTTCCGTGTGTGTGTGTGTGTGTGTGTGTGTGTGTGTGTGTGTGTTTGTAAATGCCATCTTCAGATATAAATGGAATGCTACTTTGCGACATTGTCAGCCGCTCTCACTGCCATTCACTGACTTGAATGTCTCTGGAAAAGTCTCTCCATGTTAATATTCTGTGAATTCCGGTAAAGGGAGTCAACAGGTTCCCAGTTAGTGGTTACTGTACGATGGACGCGGAAAGGTTTTGTTTCCAGCGAGGGCACCAGTTATGTACAAAATAGAAGATAAGAAGGACACAACTAGAAGTCTGAGTCACTGAAGAATGTTAGCTATCAGATTGTGAGTTTCAGGAAATAAATTGCGTATTATTCATCCAAAACTGGCATGCAAATATGGCGCTTCTGCTTCTGGGTGATCTGTAGAGCGATTGAAAATGATTTTACTTCTCTGTTTCTGAAACAGACACGTCATATCACAATCACAAATCACATGGCATCTGTTCAAGGTGCTTTTGCACCATTTTTGAGTAACGATTTAAACCCATTTAATAATTATGTTCATTCTGCTGGCTGCTCCTATCTACAGATAATGGTGTATAATAATGGCCCTTCATTGAAAAGTGTCTTTGTTTTGTTGGCAATCACAAGTGTTCTCAAAACCAGTTTGACTGCATGCTTTCCAGCCAAGTTTGGTTGTGTGAGTGTTAAAACAAACTATGAATTACTGTCTCGGTCGCTTTGAAGGATCCAGCCCATAGCCAAAGATAAGTGGCCAGGAACTCCTTCCACAGTTTAAAGCTGTAACAGCCATACATTTCTCCACGGCTTTGTTTGTGAGTGTGCTCATGTCAGTGACAAGTAGTAAATAAAGTGGACAAGGTGAGCGGCCTGAGTTGTGGGGTGGCCCATGGCATGAGATCAAGCTTCAGGAGAAAAGCTTTCAAAGGCCAGATGAAGCCTTCTAGTCGTCTGTACATTTCCCTCTTCTTCTCCTCGTCCTTTGTCCTTCTCTGTGCTCAAGAGCCTCCATTAGCTCCAGGCATAGAGCCCAGGTCTTCTCTTCAGTGAGGTTGCTAGGTCACTGGAGACCCTCAACAGAAACAATCTCTGGCATTTTTACCACTGCGCTACTCATGTTGCCGAGTCACTCTTGAGTACATGTATCTAAGGCCACTGAGACGTACTGTTGACCGAGAGGAGTGCAGCCCATTGGCAGAGTATTAGTTGAATTATAGTGGTTGATTCAGGGCTGCCATTAAACCTGAGGGGCTCGGGATTTCAATCAAGGTTACTTTGTTGTTGTTATTCGCAGGACCAGCTGCCAAGCTGCCATGCGGGCTGCTTTTTGACTTTTTTGTGAAATTCACCACCTCATTTCTTTTTCCTAGCTGATCCAAACACAACAATGTTGTGCCACAAACATGACTGAGGAGTGAGGACTGTCTGTAGCTGAATTTGACCTTTGGACCTCTCAGCTCACATCTTTATGGCCTAGCTTATGGTTCAGCATAACGCGGCACCAAGCATGTTTTATTTTTTTGTTATGTTTGTTTGTTTGCTTTACCACTGGGACGGTAATGTAACGAATAGGTAATGCCGCTGCCAGTTTTGTTACCAAGATAAACAGTCATGATGTGCCAAGCAGATTTCTTGTTGCTGCGTCATTAGGAAGGGGGTTAACATGATGGCACGCTGACAGTCGAGACACTACTCTCAATCTCTCCCTCTCTCTCCCCCTTCTCCCTGCATCCCTCCCTGGCTTCTCGCCGGCTCGTTAGGGCACTGAGGTGGGTAAAAAGCGTGTTTTAACAGGAGTTAGTGCGTGTGTTTGTCATGTGTGTACACAGGGCCTCGGCAGCTAATGGAAGCCTAGGGTGGCCACTCTGTTTTTTTTTTTGCTCCGCTGGGTCTGCGCGCTCTCTCTCTCTCTCTCGCTGCTGTCGTCAGCAGTGCTGAGCGTTACGCACCACTCTCTGAGCGAGAGCTGCTCAGGAGGCAGTCATGTGTGCCACCACACAGGCCCTACGCACCCCGACGCCGGGGAGCAGAGGTCACCGTGGGACGCCCACACTGACAAAGAGGAGAGAGCTGAGAAAGATAGAAAGCGAGAAAGACAAAGAAAAGAGAGAGAGAGAGGGAGTGATAGAAACGAGGAGAAGCAGGGAGACAGGGCCGCTGTCTGAAAACAGAGTGGAGTAAGAGAGCAAGAAGTGTTGGAGTTGATTCTCAGAAGGGGAGCTGTCAGTGAGGGCTGGAACACTGGGACTTTTGAACGAGCCAGGTTGCAGCTTGTAAGTAGCACATGTGTCCCATAAGAAGCACATGTGTCCCATAAAATGAAAAGTGTGGGGAGGGGGGGGGGGACGGGGGACAGATAGATAGAGGTTCCCAACAAAGGCCCATGGAGAAGCGGCCTGAAGCCACGCATTCATGCTATCAAAGAACCGTTTCATCTGGCGATCACACACATGGCAAGTCTACAGGTCAGCACAGCGGCAGCAGGCTTGTGTTCCTTTAAGCCAGCTCTCTGCTCCTCTCCCACTCTGTCCCCCCCCCCCACACACACACTCTGTTTACCAAACCCACTGGCGGGAGGCACTGTGGCCTCTCTGATAGTGCTGTTGTACTCATGTTTATAAATGTCTAACTGCTGGCTGTCCACATGATCCTTCACAAGGTCGCCTCCTTTAATGATTCATCCTCAGCGAACCTCAGTGAAGGAACACTCCATTTGTTCAACAAAGGATCTATCAGCTGCTGCTCTGCCATTCTTCAAAAAGCCTTCAAACATTGACACTGTCTGCATTCATGACTGTAGATTCAGACAGGAGGAAGTCTATGACATGGTGCGTTCACTGACAAATTAGAACTTGTGAACGTGATACATCCCAACCTTAACACCTCTATATCTAGCATTTCTAATAATTCAAGTTTAATTAATTAAACCTTCGGGTGCCATTATGCAGATGTCAGTGTCTGTAGTGAAGATGTTCCCATGTCCTAATCAAACTGAGGAGACATGCAGATTTCATTGAAGCTATTCGTTGTGTGTTTATGTCAAAGCTGCTTCAGCCTCTGCTCCAATCCAGCTCAGTTTATATTCTTGCTCTATGGACAGACCTGGCGCTGCCAAAAACTGATACCATGTACTGATTCATCATTTCATTTTTTGAATGTTGACTTCAGCCATACTCCCTACAAAATATTTAGCTTTAAAAGTCCCCACAGTACCAGTGAGCACAGCAGCACAATGCCTCCTACGCACCGATAACAACATCCTGTCCTTCACTCTGCTTAGTGTGGCTCATATTTGCCATCCGAATCCATGTTTTTTCTGTCCAGTGTGCCTGTTAATGCTAGGGGGACAGGCCTGTCTCTATGTCTCTGCGTCCATCTCAGTGGATTGTCTACAATGTTCCCTGAACGCCATCCAAAGCTGCTGTAGGAGTTGATCAAGTCTCTGTTGGTTAACATCCCCTTATTGTTATGAGGCATTGATGAGGGACTGACCACACTACAGTCATGCTTTTTTCCTCTTCAAGGCTGGACATCATGGGTTTAGCCTTCATTGAGTCAGCTCATCTTTAATAGTTATTATGAAACCAAGACCATATTAGTCAGCGCTGACAAAGGATTGTGGATTGTGGAAGTTTCCTCCCCCGACCAGTTGTTGTGAATTATATGATGTGGAATTGCCTCACTGTACTGAATCAGTGCGTATTGTAAAAGAAAGGTTACGAAACATGCTACAACCTAGTGGGATTGTGCTGTCCACATTGCACATGTGGACCAACTAACAACAGATAGATCTAAACGAAAGTGCCTGTTTTTTTTTAATTGAGACTTTTGAGACTTTTTTTTTTAATTGAGGACCCTCTTTCTTAAATGGGCCAGCAGGCACTCTCACACACTGTTTAAGTGAAGAGCTTGTGGACACTGAAAAGGCTTATCTCTTCACAATTTCTGGTTGTTGTACGAGAATATTCTTTGCAAGAGTATTAAATAAGCTTACTTGTGGCAGAGATGGCGATTAGGCGCTGTTGGAGATCTTAATGAGTTCACTGAGACAATAGCTTAGATCCTTTTCTCTTTATCTCTTTGACTTCCTGTGTTTGTGTACTAAAACTATTATGGATCTCTTAAGAGGAGTGCCATTGCTGTTAAGGCCAGACCCTGAGCAGTGGGTGGGAGAAGGGTGAGGTGGTGGAGTCTGAAGTTTACAGTCAATACCGTCAGTCATGCACAGTTCACACTTAGAAAGCCTTTCGCAAACACACAGTGATTTACAGCACAAACACTGAGGCCAGGGAAGCAATCCTGTCCTAAAGGGTTAGCATTCCATTCTTCTGCCATGTGAATTCAATATGCTGGTGTTTCATAATTGCTATGAACACATGCTGATCAGTGTTATGATATCGTGGTGTCACATAACGCTTATTGTGCCATCACAAATCATAGTCAAAGCACATCATGCCTTTTGTCCTTTAACATATTCCCAGTTTAATGCCTGCCCACTTCACGTCCAGTCACCTAAAGTTCCACGAATAGACTGTCAAGGTTACACGCATGCAATGCGCATGCAATACTATGCTATAAGTAGCAGTGGTGCCCGCTTACCTGATATATGGAATGATTGATGTCCCCGCTGATCTATTTTACAGAGAACTACACGGTCTCCGAGTCGGGAGGCAAGACTGAATCTGTGGCCACGCTGCAGCCCCAGCCCTCACTCAGCTCCATCCAGACCAGCTCCCCGGGGCCCAAGCGCTCGGGCAACACCCTGAAGAAGTGGCTCACCAGCCCGGTGCGCCGCCTCAGCCACGGCAGCAATGTCAAGAAGATCCCCAGCAAGCAGAAGAAGCGGGACGGACGCAAGAGCATCGACCTGGGCCCGCCGGAGATGCAGGATGGGGAGGTGAGCTGGAGAGAAGCCAATGGGGGGGGGGGGGGGGGGGGTGAAAGAGGGTCAGGTCCACTCTGGGGTCAGCTGTTTTGCCGGAGTTGGTCCTTAACTGTTTGCGTGGTTGTGTCACAAGGGTTACGCTGATACAGAGGTCTGTGAATATCTATGCTTTCCCTCTCAGAGCACCTGATTTGTGCTCCTGTTGTACTCAATAATAATAATTCAATGTACTTAGAAACATGGAATACTTTCTCCTGTCAGTATCCCTCATTCATATGCCACTCTAATTTTAAGATGTCTTTGTTATAATCCAGTACAAAACTCTGACCTAAGTTGAGTCAGCATTACACTCTCAGTGACACGGCCTCCCAAAGCAGATCGGTATCCTCAATGAGCTGCTCTTAACTGTAGCTGTGGTTGTTGATGGAGTAAGAGGAAAGAGAAGAGAGGTCAAGAGAGGCCACATTACGATTGATCAGATCTGATATGACGCATTCTAGGTAGTTCTTTTGCTGTCGTGGGTGGATAGTAATATTTTAAATCCAGATACAGCCTTGTATGACGGCATCAAACCTCTTTGTCATGCAGTTTCCAATGAATGACTGCAAAGGAATGAACATACTGTTTTAATTAACACAATGTTTTGGGTTGTTTTATGAAACTATGAAAACATGGTGATAGTAGGGAATGTTCCTAACTGTGTCACCACTAGAAACTACATACTACCTCATTTAACATGTTCTAGTCTGTAAATTCAGTTAATCTTAATCCACATTCTCTTGGTAATTTGTCTCCTATTTATCTCTGTGCTTGTATTAGTTAGTGTAAGAGTGTAGCCCACTATCAAGTCTTCATATTTATGACGCATGTAGATAGCTTTTCTTCCACTGGCCATGGTCTTGCACTTAACTGATATGTCACTTAGAAAACTAGCCCCCTTGTTCTCACTTTATTTCTGAGCAGCGTACTCTAAAGGCCCTGGGCCTGGCTCAGCAGAGAGTGGCCATGGTGATACTGAGTCTGATCAGAGGGACTTGATTAGCCCAGTGGAGACTTCCTGCTCAACAGAACTGCACACAGCACAGTCTGATGAGACAAAGAGTTACTGTGGAGCGGGGCAGTTGTGTGAACCTCACCACAATAGACTGCTTTAAATGGCTGCTCTCTCCCCCGCTCTCTGTTTCACTCTCTCTCTCTCTTTTTCTATCACTCTTTTACTCTCTCTTCTACAACCACACTGTCTCTCTCTCCCCCCCCTCTTATTATCCATCTGTTTTCCTTCTGTCCTGCTCTGTGCAGAGAAAAGAAGAACTCCCCAAGTCTTCAGGCATGCAGAGCGGAGGAGAGGAGGAGCCTGAGGACGATTCCCATACACCCCTCCCACCTCCCATGGAGATCATCAAAGATCCTTCAGCCCAGGAGGAGAAGGTAGGTTCTAGACATTACTGACCCATAATGACAGCGGTCTTGGTACTCTTAAGACATTAACCAGCTTGGTGGAATTATTGTGCATCATTCACCCCCATCACAAGGTCAGAACAGGCATGGAGTGTCATCTAGTACAGTATACTTGAAACGCTCACCAATCCAAACTCATACAATTCATACTTACATAACCCCGCACGCACGCACACACACACAAACACACACACACATCTGTGCTAATATTCCTGAAAGGATTTGTTTCTCCCGTCAAGGGCAGTGGGCTAACTGCCATATCTATGTGTGACGTTTTCCTCCTTCTCTCTGTCTCTTTGCTACTCTTTATATCGTCTGTCTTCCCCAGTTTTCGACTGGCCTCGAGCTTCATGCTGTGGTCTAACTAACATGCTGTTTTTCACTTTCTCATACTGGCGCCTAACGCCGCACTTAAGCCTGTTCCACTCTGGCACAACAAACCCATCCCCTAGCAAGCCACATCACTGGTGGAACAGAGTAGGCATTGTACGCTATTGCCCTTTTGTGTTGTTTAGCATGTTCAGATCATTTTTCTATGGAAAATGATTGCAATTGCTAGCAGTTTGCTGAGGCTTTGATCACACTCTACACATCAGAACTCTAAAGGGGATTGACTTCATTGATCACACTCTATAAGAGAACTGCAAATGAAAATGGAAATGAAGAGAGGGATCGACTTCATTTCTATTTGCATTTGCTTATTTAAAGGCTCATTTAATCAATGCAACTTACAGTACTCTAAAGATATGCATTGTATCCATGAGTGCTTCCTGTTAAAAGAGATTAGTATCTTAGCCTCTTTTCACAACAATGGTCATAAGCAGCTGTATTTGATGAGGCAGTTTGTCACATCAAGAACACACAAAGCGTTTCTGTGATGAGCATATTTTGTTTCCCCACCTAGCAAAGCATCTTCTGGCCATCCCAAGGTGCCAAACTCTTGTTGATTAACATCCTCTCTTGTCTTCTCCCTGTCCCTTCTCCTCTGTCCCTCCCTGCTAACGCGGCCTTCCTCTTTAAACCGTGCCTTGCAGTCTTCCTCACTGCTTGCCGCGCGCCAGGGCTCCGCCGAGGCCCCCAGTGCCGCCGAGCTTGTCAGTGCAATAGAAAAATTGGTCAAAACCAAGATGGTAAGTGTGCAACTGGGGCCGTTCAGCCGGAAATGCGCAGGTTCACACACCTGGCACTACGAGCTGCAGGCACTGTTTTCTCTATTAACCCTCTCGGTTTCCCCTTCTTTCTATTGCTTTTGTCTTGACTAACGGTGCTTAGCATGCTTGAATGGGTTAGGGGCTTGTTTATTTTATTTCACAAATGTTTTGTGTACAGTATAGAAGGTAGTGATTAACGTTAACTTTTGTGGTGTATGTCTGCATTGAAAAAAAAATACTTTATCGTTATGATTTCAGGACGCAGGTTTATAGTTTCACCTCTGTCCTACTACATCTGTTTATCAGAAATAAAGGTTAATGCCATTGGCTTAACTATAAATGTGTCACCTTTATCCAAAGCACAATATGCCAGTTGATTTTCATTAATTTTGCACGGTACATACAAATGTGGATATTTATACACCTCTTTATTTGCCTACATAATTTTAGTACACAAATTGAAAACTGGTCTTCCAGGTCAGAGAATCTGGATACCCATCAAAAATTTCTATTGACGGTTATTTTTAAACAAGTTTTACCGCCCCACTTATTTACCACTGTACTGAGTTCACATAGGACACAACTAGCAGGCTCCCGGTTGGGCCATTTTACTATCTAGCCCACCTAGCTTGAGGATAAGTGTCATATGATGTGTGTGTGTGTGTGTGTTTGGTGACAGACTCTGGAGCCAGGCGCCTATCCAGGGTTCCATACGAGCCCAGCGGAGCAACCCACCCCCACTCAGCCACGCAACCCTGAGCTGGAGCAGAAAGCCAAAGCCATGCGAGGACGCATGTAAGGGAACCTACCTCTGTTCAGACCCCACCTGTCGTATCATATACATTACTAAGTTCATACAATGCTTTATTTTATTCGTTAGCAACTAGCATAGACTATGGGACCCATATGTCTCTTCTCTGGTCTAGACTGCTGCGGTAGTAACTCGCTTTACATACAACCATATTATCCTTATTCTAAGCAAATTACTTGACAGCTGTGATAAGGCACACCCTCTTTTATGGACGTCAGTAGTCAGTCATATTGCAATGTGGAAAGTTATTCATTTAATATCCACTTCTGAACAAAAGCATAAGGAAATATTATTGTGAAACATTTTTCAGATAGGATTCTATGTGTTTATCTCATCCGTATGAAGTATCAAATGTCCCAATAATTAACATCTGTAATGTTAATGAATAGGCAGATTTATAGATTTACTGCAACGGTTTCATTGCAGGTTTGTCCTCAATGAGCTGATACAGACTGAGAAGGACTACGTTAAAGATCTGGGCATCGT
This sequence comes from Clupea harengus, assembly GCF_900700415.2. Lineage (NCBI taxonomy): Eukaryota > Metazoa > Chordata > Actinopteri > Clupeiformes > Clupeidae > Clupea > Clupea harengus. The sequence goes on along the minus strand of NC_045153.1, from coordinate 24,355,208 downwards.
AGTTGAGGTGAGTCACACTTACCAGACACTTACCAATATTTGCCTTACTTGGTAACCAGATGTATGATGGCATATTCAGAGCCAAATGAAACTGACCTATTTATCCCCTTCCTTCCAATACAACTGTTATTTTATTTGCATCAGTGTCTGGTTGCTTAACACAGGCCGGCTGTTTTATGCCATTAGTAGTCTTCTCCATGAATCGCTCCTATTTGCATGACCATATGTGAAGCTGACCTGGGACATGGAGACCTAGCGTTTATGATGGAGCGTGGACGGCCACGAACAAAACCGCCAGGCACAAGCCTTCACACATTCTCTGTTTGTGTTAGACTGCTGATATGATCTGAAGTTTCCTGTTGTCACGAGGGCTCAGGGACCACCCCATTCATTATTATGCTTCATCTATTGTCCTGTACAGGAGTACATGAAGGCCATAGAGGAGAAGGGCGTCCCTGAAGATATGAAGGGAAAAGACAAGATTGTATTTGGGAATATTCACCAAATCTATGACTGGCACAGAGAGTAAGGCATTAAGCACTTACGTGTTGTTTACTCTGAAATATCTTGTATAGGCTATTGTTATACATGTAGCAAAGAACAGGAGTAACAGAACGGAGCTGACGTATACATTCAGAATGTCACTGTTGTTTTGTGTCTTGTAGCTTCTTTGTGGGTGAACTGGAGAAATGTCTGGAGGACCATGAGCACCTACCAGAGCTGTTCATCAAACACGTAAGTTTGGAGGTTTTGACATTTTGGAGGTTTTCTGACCGTGGTAATGGAGTGTGCCAGCCATCGCTTACTCATCTTGATGTCAACCATGTGTTCACAGGAAAGGAGACTGCATATGTATGTCGTCTACTGTCAGAACAAACCCAAGTCGGAATTCATTGTTGCTGAATATGACTCTTTCTTTGAGGTATGTATTTGATTCTTTGAGGTATGTACTGTACATATTATAAACGTTTGATGCTACTAAGCCAAACAGCAAATTAGTCAATATCTCTGAGAACTTTTTCCCATTTCCACAGAGTATACAGCAAGAAGTCAGCTCCAGGCTTTCCATCAGTGATTTTCTGATCAAGCCGATTCAGAGGATCACAAAATATCAACTGCTTCTAAAGGTAGGAGGACCAAAACACAACCAAAATACAATTTCAATGTACAAGGATACCCCAAGTGTGAGACATTTTGTGGTGTTTTTGTGGTGTTTTTTCTGTTTATCTGTAGGACTTCTTGAAGTACAGTATCAAGGCAGGAATGGACTGTCAAGATATTGAGGTAACAACGTCAAAGCAGAATGTCTGACTTGAAAAGATTGTACAGTACTACAGCCAAACTCTGTACTGCCAGTACTCAAAGTGTGTTCAATTTTGTTGTTTTACAGAAAGCTGTTAACTTGATGTCTCAAGTACCGAAGCTCTGCAATGATATGATGAACTTGGGCAGGCTTCAAGGTTATGAGGTAGGTTTTGCACTGCTCCATGTATGTTGTCCTGGCTAGATAAGCTAGTTTTGAGCAAATATTTGAGAACAAACAAAGTGCAAATGCATGAATTTATCAAGAATGAGAGACGTTAAAAATGAGAGATGTTAATGGAGGTGTTCGCAAGAGATTCTACATGCTCGCTCACATACTGACAGCCACTCGACGTTTGTTCTTCCATGAGCTTACTGACATCCATTTCCATTACACTGCTGCTATATTAAATCTCTGACTTCTGAGATAAGGGGCACATTCTCTATGCTTGGCGGTAATTGTGTTGAAATTAAGTATAGTGTTTGCCTGTGACCTACTGGGGAGTGTGCGCTGAGTTTTATGACTGAGTGTGGAGAGAGACGGGGGCCAGGCTCACGGTCGCCGACAAGGGTGTTGACACACAGATGACAGCCTGGCAGGGCTTAATGCTCCAGTGCTGAGAGACTGAGCGACAAGCTCCTTAATAATAATGATAATGCATGAAACTGACGCTAGGCTTTTCATAGTGTCTTCATCACCGGGCACCTGTTTAATGTAATTCTGAGGAGCAATGCACTGTCAGCCATCACATGCATAATGAAGATAATCTGATGCGCTGAATATAGTGAGGGAGAGAGGGAGCGATATTTTCATGCTAACCGTGTGTGGTCTGGTGTGGCAGGGGAAGTTGACCAGCCAGGGCAAGCTGCTGCAGCAGGAGACTTTCTTTGTGACGGAGCAGGACACCGGCGTCCTGTCCCGCAGCAAGGAGCGCAGGGTCTTCCTCTTTGAGCAGATAGTCATCTTCAGCGAGCTTCTCCGCAAGGGCTCGTCCACCCCTGGGTACCAGTTTAAAAAGAGCATCAAGGTAAGAGGCCAGACTGAAACCACACTTTAGCATACAGGTTTCACTTTGCGTAAAATGAACTTTCATCGCTTGTACCCACATGTAAACTCAGGACTGAGCATCTGTCCTTTTAAAGGAGAAAGGCTGGTTCTCTACAGTAAAATAAGCATTTCTGTCTGTCTGGAAAGGTGAGCTACCTGGCACTGGAGGAGCATGTTGACAATGACCCCTGTAAGCTGGTGCTGACGAGTCGTGGTTCATCTGAACGATTCACGCTTCAAGCTGCAAACGTGGACATCAAGCAGGTCTGGGTCCAGCACATCACAGACCTCCTAGATGCCCAGAGCAACTTTCTATCGGGTGAGAACGGCCATCAATTTATTGAACTTGTATTTATTTTAAACATGGTAATACACTATATCTTACATACATGAACATATATGATTACAATATTTTCACTACAGGGCTGTTGTGTGTGATTTTTGTGTTGTTTTTTAACTTTCCTACACTTTTCATCCATGCCCATCCTAACTGTCTTTTACAGCCCTCCAGTCCCCTATTGAGTACCAGAAGGAGAAGGGTGGGTCTCACTCTCTGACCAGGAACTCATCGGCCAGCCGTCCGTCCCAGCAGCCCAGCAGACCCAACTCCACCACCTCCGTGGGAGTGGAGAAGCCCCCTCTCTCCGGGAGGACCTCCACCCCTCTCAAAATGTCTACCTCCAATGGCAGCCCTTGCTTCGACCCACAGAAACACAGCGAGCGGTTCGAGTCCACAAGGGTAAGTCTCACTTAGAATGGCTCGCCTCAAAACTCACAGTCAATCCGAGAACGAGAGCACAGCTCTAGCGCGAGGCTATTATTAGTCTGTTTGCTGGCCTAGTTTCCCTCTCAACAGGACACCAGTTGATGTTTTTGAGAAAACCGTGGCATCAAAATGCCGCAGTTCCACCCAATGTGCTTCCTTCATATGCCACATGTTATGGGTGCTCTGTACCAACCTGCAGGAAATAATTTAACCAGTTTTCAATAATTCTCACCACTTTCAAGTTAAACATCTTTTCTTTTTCATTTCAGTTACCTCTTAGACTTAGTATGTTCTCCTGTAACTTTGGTGTGCATGTTCTTTTTGTGTGTGTGTGTGTGTGTGTGTGTGTGTGTGTGTGTGTGTGTGTGTGTGTATGTCCATGTGTGTATGTGTGTGTGTCCATGTGTGTCTGTGTCTGTGTCACACACTGACCTGTACCACTCAGCACCATGATGGAGTCGGATGTAACGGGATGTCCTCCACCATGATGGTGACGCAAGACTACAATGCACTGAAAGAGAACGAGATTTGCGTCAACCAGGGAGAAACGGTGCAGGTGCTGGCCACCAACCAGCAGAACATGTACCTGGTGTATCGGGCAGCCAACAGCCAATCCCCAGCGGCCGAGGGCTGGCTGCCAGGTCACATCCTGGGCCCCCTCAGTAAAACACTCATAGACAGTGCTGACGGAAATATCAAGTAAGTGTCCCACAGCCACACCCCACTGGAGCTCTGGCTGGCTGATAGAGCCACGTGACAAAGGTACAGGAATCCACCCTTCTTTCGTCGGAACTAACTTGGAAATGTTGGACGAAGGGCGAAGTCTAATTTCGTGTTACTTTCTATGGGGTTTTTTCCCTTTTTTTTTTTTGTTCAGTAATTCAAAAAAAAGTCATTGCAGAACACTCGTACAGGTGTGAATGAACTTTAGAGGCATCTCATTTTCTTAGAAAGAAGATGTACCGAGAGAATCTTACATCAATGTGGAACTCACTGGGCTGGACTTTTATTTCAGTTTCTAACACCGTTATTTTTCCTTTGTGAATTTTGAAGAAAAAAAAGGCCTTTCAATGGACTGCGGTCTATTTCTCCAAGTGGAGAAAGTTTATGTTATTGTCTGTGGCAATTTGTACAGGTTGGGTTTTTGTTGTTTTAATGTTATTTTTGAGAACTTAATTTCAGTTTTATTTTGATTTGATTGGTTACCTGATATGTTGGCCGATTATTGTAAATAATCTTCATTTGTTTACTGATACTTTTCCGTACATTCCTGTATAAAGTCTTTTGCACTATTTAAGAGGATCCATATTAATGAAGTCAGGTTGTGCAATATAATTATAGTCACAATGTTCAGCATTGTACTTGTAGTGTAACTAATAATTTTAAATGTATTATTTTAAATATGTAAAATAAAATTTTGACATGAGCATGACTTAACAAAGCCAAGAAAATTAAGCGTTATGTTTTGCTTCAGGATACTCACAATGACATTGTTTGTACTTGGAAAGAACTGCACAGATGCAGTCAAACTGCATTTTTCTAGCTAACTGCCCTCTGTCAAAATTCAAATCACTGTGGATTAGAGTACCCTATGAAAGCAAACTATTCCACAAGTTAAATCAAATCACCAGTCTATTAAATGTAGACATTATAGAACCGCGTTCCATAAATCACAAAGATTCACAAACTCACAAATCATTCTCTTCACACATCCACGTAGGGCAGCTCTCTTTGATAGGTCTGAGTCGAAATCTGATCATTTAAAAAATGTTTTAGTGCTTTGACAATCTGTTGAATTAAACAAATCAGTTTGAAGAGCACAATAAGTTTTTGCACTTTCTTATGATTTTGTTATGATTCAGTTTTTCCTCTTTTGTTGTAGTGTACTGGTTTGTTTTCTACTAACCCTATTGGTCCTAAGCAGATTACATTTGTGTTCAAAGCAGCTGCCTATTGAATCTGACATCTGTCATTCAGTCCTTATTTATCCTGATGAAGGGGTCTTTGAAGCCCAAGTTGCTTTGACACAAATGATGTATCCACCCTGGTGTAAGACTGAATGCCGAGGGTCTTAGTAGAGCATCATTATGATATGCTGAGGGAAGTTAAACACCAAGAAATGATCCCTGGGGGTTGCCCATATGGTGTGACAGTCAGTATTTGGGTACAAAACTTTCCTTTCAAATCTGTAGGCATTGTTTTATTCCTGACAGGATGCCTGTGATTCTTCTCAATAAAGATTGGTTACCTATCTTTTCCCCTCCCACCCCCTTCACTTGATATTCCTGCTTTGACCATTGCATCTTTTGGTACAACAGGAAGTCTCTGTCATGGAATACCCTGCGTACAAGAAAGCGAGCAGAGCAGGATAGCAGTGGCAAAAGTGAAGCCAAGCTTGAGAACGGACTTCCTCGTAAGCCCAAGGAAATACTGAGCACCAAGGTGGCAGTGAAAGTGAGTAAGCAGGCGGCGGAGCCTCCTGAATGCCTGCTGCCCTCTCACCCGTGTGCGCGCACCTGTTTCACGCCTGAGTCCCTGTCTGGGCACTAACTGTATAGATGCGATAAAACTCACAGCACTCAGTAGACACAAGGGGGCTATACGTACTCTGCTAATTATCCTGGCTAACTGTAATCAAGTACTTAAAAAATATATTAAAAGAACAGTTTATGGCAGACTTTTAATAATCATTTTGAGAAAACAACAACCCAGCAAATGTCTTGCATGTTTTTTTGAGTTAGGGTTTGTTATTTCGCAACCCCTCTTTGAGTTCTGAAAATGTCCGGGTGCATGTCTTCTGACCGACCCTGAAAGAATCACGTGGGCCCATGAAGTTAGATGATTATTTGAATTAGGTTAACAGCTGCCATGTCACCTTGACATCAGTCTTGGCCACCGGTCAAATTTTACCCCACAACAATTAACATGATGGTTCACACTGTTCACCCTGATGTAAAAACCGATGGCGACAAATGTGTTAATAGTCATAAGGGACAAAAGTGCCCAGGTTCGTTTTGGTCAGCTGGTGTCATTTATCTAATTTTACTCCTGAGGTGTGGGCATTGTGGTTTTATTATATACTGTATATATACAGTAATCACTCCACAAGTGTGTAAAAATGTACGCCCTCACCTCCTGATGGTTGCATAACCATACTGTTAATTATTACTACCAACAGTTACACATTACACCACCTACCACATTTTAGACTTCTCCGTTGTTTGATTAAACGGTTTTTTGACCCACATTAACATCCTGAATGTGTCTAACATAATACCACCAGAGCAGCTATGCACCAACACTGCTTCCAATGTGCCAAATGCTGGATGCTCTCCTCCAACTTCTTGTTATCATCCCTCACGGAAGACGGCACTGAAATGATGTCTGTGTCCTGTGCAAGCCCTGTGTTCTTCCGTCACCCGTCTCCTCCGCTGGCTACATGCTTCTAGCAAGGGCAGGAGGAGACCACGGCCACCTGTCTAACTCTACTCTTTCTCATGCTCCACCACAGGAGTCAAACAGTTCAGAGGAGTCAGATTGCGATGACGAGCTAGACCCCAGAACTAGCATGGAGGTAGTACTTAAAATCTAGTCCGTCATGCATGCAGCCCCTAGCAGTGTCCAAGTGTGTGTTGTAGTGGTTTAGTCCTGCTGTTTATGCCTAGTATTTCTAGAAGATGTGGTGTGGCTGTATCCACAGGATTTTTTTTTTTTTGCAGTCTTTCTCACAGTAAAGTGTTTCTAACTGATCTTATTTTCTGAACTAATATTTCAAATCTAATTATTATGATTTTGTTTTTCTACATGTATTTTTTGGCTTCTGTGTATTTTGTCTGAATCACATCTAAATATTTGTTTGTAGTGACTTCAGATTACCAGTGAATTGCATAGCTCTGTTTGGCATGTATGTATTTAAAAACTACAGCAAGCTACTGTGTTTGCCACTCACACATATGAATATGATTCTACAAATCTGTTAGTAGTTTCAGGTTTTCTTTCAAGAGGCTTTCAAGGACACTTGATTTTGACAAAGGATTTGTATATGGTTTACAGGCCCCTTCCCTCCCCCCCCCCCCCCCAAACTCACATTCATAATTCCAGTCAGTTCTCAGAAATTGATGTTTCATCAGAATTCACCATCATGGTCACCATTTCCTAGATGTAATAATAGCGCCCCTAAGTGGTCAAGTCATGAAACAACCATCGGCTTGTCAATGGGACATAAAGATCACATACTCAGATGACCTTGGCATCTGCTTTTAGATCTGAACTATCTAAGTCTTAACTGTAATTTATTTGCTTTGCAGTTACTGAACCCCAACTTTATTCAAGAAGGTAAGAAATTAATGAAAAATCAGTTGTGCTCTCAGAGTGGGCTTTTGCTTATTGGTGTGTTGTCAACGCCAGAATGAATGACTGAATAAATGAAGGTTTACACATGCCATGAACCCATGTGAAGCTCTAGTCATGTAGGAATCTCTGTTGTATTATGATTCTGTTCAAAAGTTGCTCCAGAGTTCCTGATCCCTCTGGCTGATGTGACTTGTGCGTTTGGGGAGACTGTGGTCTTGTGCTGCAAGGTCTGTGGACGGCCAAAGCCAAAGATCACTCTGAAGGGCCCAGATCAGAGTCCGATAGTGAACAACAGCCGATTCACAATAAACATCAGGTACTTACATGTTTTAGGACTAAATAACTGGTGATTATGCCCAGGTGCAAAAAGTAAATGACTCCTTGCATGCACACCAACAGTCCAAGAGCAGTCCAATATACTGTTAATGTGACTGTTAATATCACACTTAAAATCACACTGGAGACTAGGGTATGGGAACTTTAGGTACTCTGTAAGGTTTGGGTGACCAAATGCCTCATTTCTTTCCTGAAATGTTTTGAATACGGATTAAACTAAGAGTGAGTCTGAGATCCTGGGTGGCAAATCAGTGTGATTTTCAGGAGCAGGTAGTGTAGCAGGCGCCAGGAGGGACAGGATTTGAAGGGTTCGCAGAGGGCGTCTTTTAATCCTGTGGGAACCAAGTGTGGATCAGTGCCTCATGAGAAGTCGGCTGTGAAATCTCCGTGTTATACCACAGCCGACTTGATCACAGTGGAGAGAGAGCCCCACTATCACGTGCTTTGGAGATTCAATAGCCTCCTCTACTGCTCTGACACAATGGGAGATTTCAAGATGATGTCTGCAGGAATACTGTGGAGTAGAGATCTGAGGATAAATAGTTTTTTATGTCAGATAAAAACAGCAATCTGATTTGATCTGTTTGAGGGGACTCGTTTTTTTTCTCCAAATGTTTTGATGTGAACTTGAAAAAACAAAGCAAGATTTAGATACTTTAGATCTAAGATCTTTTCTGGATTTTACTGGAATATAAACGGCTAAATACGGTACACTGCAACATTATAAAGATGAAGAATGTCAGATGTCTGTTGGAGGGCCCAGTGAAGGGGTCTTGAGATGCCACAGCTACATTCTTCCCCGGTAACAGCAGCTTTGAGAAATGCCACTCTGTTTATCTCCAGGGACACGGGGGATATCCTGCTGAAGATTTGTAACCTGTTGCCTCAGGACACGGGTATTTACACCTGTGTGGCCGTCAATGACCACGGCACCGCCTCCTCCTCCGCCTCTATTAAAGTCCAGGGTAAGGAGAAGATGAAAGCGGGGAAATAGCACACATAGTCAACAGACGAATTGAGACTGAAAAATAGATTGAATAACAAGTGGTGGATTCATCATGTTGCACAGGTATCCCATCAGCCCCTGCCCGGCCTGTGGCCCAGGAGGCGAGCAGCTCCGCGGTGATCGTCCACTGGCTTCCCCCGGCCAGCTCAGGAAACTGCACTGTTTCCAGTTACACCGTGGAGTACAGGCAAGAGGGTAAGAATGCAACACATCTGCTGTTTATAGAAAACATACTCCATCAAACTGCTTTATCCCAGCTCACTCAATTATAAGCCTATTGTAAGGTTAATGAACCGTGCCTGCGCTCTTGATCCTTCAGACTCGCTGGTTTGGCAACCCTCTGTATCCACATCAGATGTGTGTGTGAAGATTGAAGACCTAATCCCCGGCGGGCACTACCAGTTTCGGGTCGGAGCAAGCAACCCTTGGGGAGTCAGTCCACCCAGCGAGCCCTCCAACATGGTCACCCTTCCTAGTGGACGTGAGTCACATGCTGTGTGTGTATGCTGTGTGTGTATGCTGTGTGTGTATTTTTCACCGCTAACGATTTCTATGGTTTTTCTTGAAGCCTCTACATACGATGGGATGGGGATTCAGTGGAAAGATCACTTTGAGTCGGCTTTCACAGAAATATCTGAAATCGGGAGGTAGGTTATATTTAGCATTTTCTCTAGTTAGTTCATCTCACGTACGTGCTTCTTCAGGAGGTGAAGTTGAACTACATTCCACCTTCTCTACCGCAACACGGCGCAACACTGTAGTTCCACGTTGGTGGAACGAACTGCCTAGTACTACCAGAGTAGGGGCGTCCCTCTCTACCTTCAAGAAGCTTTTGAAGACCCAACTCTTCAGAGAGCACCTCCCTTCCTAACTGGCACCTGACTAGCGCTTAACTTGCACTTCAGCAGTTACATTCCTGCACTTCTTTTTCCTTTTTTCTAGGTCGTTGTATTTATTGTTACACCATGCTTTTTATTGCTCTTAGCTTGACTGTTCTCTCCCTTGTACGTCGCTTTGGACAAAAGCGTCTGCTAAATGACTAAATGTAAATGTAACACCTCTGATTGTAGGGGCCGATTCTCTGTGGTGAAGAAGTGCCTAAACAAGGCCACTAAGAAGGAGGTGGCGGTGAAATGTGTCAATAAGAAGATGCAGAAGAAGGAGCAGGTGGCCCATGAGGCTGACATCCTAAAACACGTCCAGCATCCACAGCTGGTAGCTCTCTCGGACACCTATGAGACAGCGTCCGCTTACGTCCTGGTCTTAGAGCTGTAAGTCCTCTACTCCTCTATAAGCAGGGCTGTGAATTGTCAATAGTAAAGGTTTGCATCGTGGTAAGTCTTTCTGTGTGTCTTTCTCAAGCTTGGAGGATGGGAGGCTTTTTGACTACCTAGTGGCTCATGATGAACTGATGGAGGAGAAGGTGGCATTTTTTGTTAAGGACACCTTAGAGGCCTTGCAGCATTTGCACACCTGCAGAGTTGCTCATTTAGACCTGAAGGTGAGTTGATACGACAAACATGTTTGCTGTTTGCACATTATATGTTAAATAATAATATTGTTATTATTATTAACATTTATTCGTCCTTTACTCAATGCCTTTTGTTATTTCTGTAGCCCGAGAATCTCCTGGTGGATCTGCACGTGCCAGTTCCCTGTGTGAAGCTCATTGATTTTGGAGATGCCATTCAGGTATCTGGTCACCGCTACGTTCACCTACTCCTTGGCAACCCAGAGTTCTCTGCTCCTGAGTTGATCCAAGGAACACCAGTGTCTTTGACCTCCGACGTGTGGAGCGTTGGCGTGTTGGCTTACGTCATGCTGAGCGGAGTCTCCCCTTTCCTTGACGAGAGCTTGGAGGAGACCTGTGTGAACATTTGCAAGCTGGACTTCTGCTTCCCTGACGAGTACTTCTGCGGAGTCAGCCAGGCCGCACGGGACTTCATAACCTCCATGCTTCAGCAGGACCCTCGCAAACGGCCCGCTGCGACGTCCTGCCTGCAGCACCCCTGGGTTAGTGCCCACAGCGGCGACTACTCCAAGACCCCGCTGGATACGGGCAGGTTGGCTTCCTTCATAGACCGTCGCCGGCAACTGCATGACGTGCGCCCAGTCACCAACATCAAGGGTCTGGTGACGAGCAGTATGGGCCATACCCTATGAGGAGGCCTGTGAAGCGGGCAGACTGTGGTCGTTGTGGCAGCCAGATGGTTTCTTCATGTACTGATCGCATTTTTCCACGTGGGATCAGGGTAGTTATCACTGCTGTGAACATGCTCCAAAACATGACTTTTATGGACTGAGAAACTTTAGTGCACTTAGCTGACCACCGAAGGAACTGCAACGGGTCTGTTCACATTTGCTGTAGATTGAACCTACTGTTATCTATTCTAAAAGAAGATTAAGAAGAGAAACAGAACAAATGCACAATATCTGTAGAAAGTGGTCAAACCATAAAGATGTGCATCACAAAGAAGTATTTAGCACTTTGGACTTTGAATGAAATACCATGTATAGTACATACAGTTAACCTGCTATTTTCCCACTGGTCCAATAATAAACAACAATAAAAGAATGTACCTGGCGTAACGGACAGGTTAGCGTAATGTATAATGCTCATATCATTCTTCTGACTGTACTAACTACACCATGCCAGGAGCTTATGGCCAAACACCATCTTTTCATTTGATTTCGGTTTCAAATGCTTGTTAAATGTATGATTCAGAAGTTACTTCTGTTTCAAATGCTTGTTAAAGGTATGATTCAGAAGTTACTTCTGTATCGTATTGTTCCTCTATTCCTTTCAACAGTATTTAAACGAACGAAAATGTTTTCGATGCGATGATTCTGCAATTCTTGGAAAACATAGCTGCCTTTTTTTGTTGCTGGTCATAGGTTTCTGTCTTCAAAACAAATCATAGTCTGGTTACTTGTTGAACTACATCATGGCAACCCTTATAATGATATAATTAAGTGTATGCATCTGGTTCAAATACAAAACGTGACTACATTTAGAGACCATAATGAACTCACTTGGTGTCCTCAGGTCATAAAACATTTCGCTTGTCTGTAAACAATGCTGATATACTTCCTATCCAGAGAGCCTAGTTTAAAATCCATAACTGAGTGGAAAAGTCCAAGCCTTAATGCTATTTATTTTTTGTAACAAATATAGCTGTGCCTCCAATGTGAAATCAAAATGTATTCTTTTCATTCTTCACATAGACTCAAGATGTGTGTTGTGTCAGATTATTATTTAAAAAAAATAAGATTTCTTTTCACGCATTTTCAGATGCAAATTCAGATGTTTCTATAGCTAAATACCTAGGAAGTTGTCAGATCCTTTACAGAGATTGTATAATGTTGGAATGGCATGACCAAACTATATTCAGAAAGTTAAGAGATCATTCAAACTTTTAGATGTGAAGTGTAGCACTTGTGTTTCTTGTCAGGCATACGTGTGAAACTAAAACATTCATTATGGATTGCACATTTTTCTACCTATCATTAACTATCTCTAGCGATGAAGAGCAATGTTTTTTTTCATGTGGCTGTAGTTTCACAGTCAACACTTATTGCTTATTATTACTACAATATTACTTTAGTGTGCCACATCACTCCACTACATCACAGTAAGCAGGGACTGTTTACATGAGGCTGTGGTAATAATAATAGTCATTTGTGATCAAACACAATTACACGGCTCAGCAACATTAAGACTGTATTTTGTGCATAAGGAGTTGTCATGTTTTCTTAGCACAACACAATAATGTGTTTCGAGTGTAGAATGATACCTTACATTGACTAATTGTTAGATTGTATTCATCAGTGCTGCATGGGGTAAATGGCTATTGATTCCTCAGTAACAAAGTGGTGGTACAGAACACTTGGATTTTAGCTACAACGTCAAACATCATTCTACCAGAGTAGGGAATTTCATTATACAACTTCAGTTTCTACAGTGGAATGGACATTTAAATACTTGTGTTGTAGTCAGATTGATTAGAATTATACTGCGCCCTTCTGGTTTAAAATTTCAATCTGTGGCACATAAAAGAACTTGGAATATCATATCATTTTTGTATTGTTCATTTCTGCAGAGAGCCTATAGAAAGGATGAACTTGCATAACTGCTTTGTTCATTTTCTGACCCTGTATATTTCTATATCTCATGTGTTTATTGCCTTGTACATAGGTCTGTGTAAAATTTGGCTATCAGATGGAAATACCCTTTCCTAAATCATACAGGCTGTTTGTTTGTTACTGAATGTTTAATAAACAGTGCTTGTTTATAGAAAAAAATAAAGATTCCACAAATCTATAGATAATTTTTATGTAATCTGTGTCTCCACAGTTGATTATCTGGGTCTAAACAGCACAGATTGAAATGTGGCAACATTTTAAAACAATGTAGTAGTTTATCGCTAAGCTACAGCTGCAGGTTGTACCAGTGCGGTAGGTTCTCAGGACGGGGTAATGGCTCCACATTAACATGATGTTATCATGAGCTTGGCAAGAAAGATGGTTTTCCTTTTTGTGCAGAATATTATAGATCATATAAATATAGTCTATTTAGACAGTGAACTTCCACCACACCAGCTTTGAAGCTTCTTTTTGCTTAAAGATAAACTTTAATGGGGGTTTGAATTGCTCATTTGTCTGATTAGTCACATTTCTAGTACATGATACTAAACACTTGAAATTAAAACACTAAAACAGAATTACAGACATAAACATTCTACGGGCACAGGCAGTATGTCACATAACAAGCACAACATGGAAGTACAGGCAATCACACGTACATAACGCCACAATAGTTTTGAGCGCTTTTTTATTGCTGTACTTCTGATTTGTCTTTATGCTATTCTTAAACTACTTAACAGTTTACCACATCTAGTAAGGCTATGTATAAATAACCATATTTAGCCTGAAAAAGAAAAAGAACTGCACCAGACACATAATAATAATCAAAGATAAATCACACAATCCAAGGGGCATAAAACAGGGAGTTAAAGAAGAAGTTAAAGTTAAGGAAGTAAATTATTTTAAAATAGTTTAAAGTTGTCCACTGAGCCCACCTCGCTAAAAACCTACTTTGTGAAAGGGTGTTCCACGCCATGAGAACATCAGCAGAACAGGAAAAGCAAATCCAAGAGGTTCCTTTTCTGTTAATGATTGAGAGTCTCCATCACTACATAAGGTAGGAATAAGATGATGTAAATACAAAGAACAAGAACCAGGGTTGCCATAATCTGTCTCTGGTCATTACGAGGTACTGATTTCCTGGAGAGGCCACAAGCACAACCTCAAACAAATATTTATAGAAATAGAATTTTGAATATGGTGACGATTTTAAACGTGTTGTGTCTGGGCTACACATAGCTCCTTTAGTTTAGACCTGGGCTTCTGTCACATATGTTTGAACTGTGTTTGCTTCATGTCTCTTATAAAAACAGGAAAAAAGAGCACTAAAGATATCTTTAGCATCCTTCCTCATGAACACATAAAGTAGAAAATCAAACAGGGGGTTCAAGGCAATGAGAATTTCAGAAGAATGTTCCCACTTATGTTGAGAAACTGGATCAGTATATACATATGGAAATCGAGATAGAATTATTATCACTATATGAGGTAGGAATGAGATGGTGTAAACACAAAGAACAAGAGCCAGGGTTGCCATAATCTGTCTCTGGTCATTATGAGGTACTGATGTCCTGGAGAGGGCCCTCCATGTCCCCACAAAAAAGGACACCACCAGGGGGTAAGGCAGCAGCATACCCACAAGCACAACTATACTCAAATTGTCATTGCTTATGGTAGACAAGATGACACACGATATCAATATCAATATCCAAACAGCGACAGACACAAACACTGATATCCTCAGCCTTAGCATGTTTCGGTACCAAACAGTGTGAGCAATCATTGTATATCTCTCTGCAGATATACACACCATAAAGCAAACGTTAAGTCCCACACCAAATATGTACACTAACATCATAGGTAGGTCAACTTCATACACATGCATTTGTCTTGTTACACTCAAAATCAGTTTGGCAAAAACCTGAATCAGATCAGAAATGAACAGGTTTATAACGTACACAACATGATTGGTTTTGACTACAGAGTGCAACCCATGAAAAGCCACGCATATTAGAGGGAGGGCAACAGAGAAAATTAGACAGTGAACGATCAGGAGGATGGTTTGAAAATCCTGGATGATTGAATAAGGATATGAATGATCTGAAACATCATAATAAAATGGATCATAATAAAAAAATGTTGGCTCTGTGTAGTCGTATGCTGATGTCTGGTTGTGAGGTTCCTCCATTTCAGTTGGACTCTGTCTCTAGAAAGATCAAATGACAAAAATTCTGGACATCCATAAACTTTACTCGCATCGACTTTTACAATTCTGTTGACTCTTCTGAATGCAACTAAAAAGAACCCACTTAAAACACTGCTCCATACAGTATTTGTACTATTCATGGACTGAGAGTATCTCAATGTTCAGAATCAATATTTCCAATTGTGTAGGTAAAATGTAATTGCTGAGGGTTCAGATAGGACTTGTCTCTTGGCAGATCAAATGAGAAATACTCTTTTCTGATTGGTTGGCAGATCAAATGACATGAATTCTGGATATTAATGACACTATATATTTTATGTTGAGAAATACTATTTTCTTATTGGCTGGCAGGTGTCCCAATATTTCTGTATAACAGGAGACCCATGAAGTCAATCAGGTAAAAAAGTGTATTCACTGTTCTATATCAATGTTCTGGAAACTTTGAAAACATCTATACTTTTCTTTAATCATCAGAATAAATTAATGTGCAACTAAAAAAAGACCTCTTAGTTTAAACTGTTGCATCGTTAAACTTTTGTTCAATTTAAAACTGTTGATGTTGTCATAAAGCAGAAGAGGCACTGTGAGCTCACCTGTAGAAGACTCTCCCAACTGTGTCCTGGTGAATGCGTCAATGAGGAGCCTTTCAGGGAAGATCTTGTCAGTCTTCACACCAGCTTGAGCTGATGACACACAGCGCAGTGGAAATGATTTCAATTCATCAGGAACAAATATGTACTAGACTTGGTCTGTATCTCTGACACCATCATTAAACTTTCCTGCAATAACAGTCAACCACTGATCTTCCATCTAAACCAATCTCAATTGTATAGTGTTCTAGCCGTAGAAAAGACCAGAAAGTTGCGCTGCATTGCAGGGTGCTCGTATGCTGTTTATCAACGTTTTTTTCCTCGACAATATTGCATACTTAGACTACACCTATCCACATGAAACATTGCATGATTGAAGCCTCATATGGCTTTTACGGAATAAGATGGGCGGGAGTGTCGCTTTGGGGTAGCACCCCCTGAAATGCGGTGGGCTCTATAGCTTGACAACCACTAGATGTGAAGTGGCGCCACTGAATAATGTTCAAAAGAAAAGCCTAGCTAGGTTCAAACTTCATGAGATGTCACACCCTGCATCTCTACCACATTCTGTCAGACATGACATCCTCTTTTTCAACTTGCTGAAACCAGTTCCACACTAGCAGTCAGACTAATAAAGTGTATAAATATTGTATATTTTGTGTGTGTGTTTCTGTCAGAGAATTGAATGATTTACAAGAAATAACAGAGGGTCATATCATCATTAATTGAGTTGAGATATGGACAAGGAAGGAAACTGTAGTGTGATAACAAACTGTATAAATGCCTTGCTTACCCCCTGCCAGGGGCTTCTCAACTTTGTTACGGACTGTTCAACTGTTGCTACACTACTTACTTGTTGTGACGCGCATCAAATTCCATTCATGGATTTTTTTCTGGCAATATTTTGAGTCATAAATAAGAAATTGAATAAAAGTACATTTTCCCCAACGCAAAACCTCATACAGATATTTTACTTGTATGTTATTTCCCATAATAACCTACCAGTTACCAGTATTTCAGAAGAAAACACACACAGAGAGAGACACTCACACACACACACAGAGAGACACACAGACTTTATCATCTATCTGAGTCATGCCTACGGTAGCTTTCACATGAAGCATTTAGTGATTATACACTGACTGTCATGACCACAACAGGAAAGATATGCAGCATCACCATGGCACTTGCAAGGTGCTGAACCTGAGAAAACTACTTTCTTATGAACATCAACAGTTCATTTTACGCAGCTTATGGTTTACTGTGAATTATTATAAGGCAACGACAGTACGAGCGTTCTGATTGGCTAATGCGAATCATTGTGAGCTCACCTGTACACAGTTCTCTCAGCTGTGTCTGGTGAATTGGTCTGTGAAAAGCCCTCCAGTGAGTTTAAACGCTCTCCACAAGCCTCATAGAAGGTCCTGCATGTGCTCTCAGGAGATTCGCTAGAGCCTTCTGGCTTCAGTTCACAGGGATGGACGAAGTGAAACTTGTGCGTGATGCAATTTCTAATGTAAAATCTGGAGAGTTAAGATGAGGGAGTAACACAGGAAGTGTTTGTCAATTTGTCTTACATAATGACCTCAACTGGGAAAAGATGAAGCATCACCATGACACTTGCAAGACCAGTGTTTAGGCGTAGGAAAACCTGTTGCTACAGTACTTATATTTCAAGACCGTTGAGAGTTAATTTTGTGCAGTTTATGGAGGCATAGGTTAGTTTAGTGTCACCCACACACAGGTACCACGACTGTCACACACCCCCCCACCTCTGGTCTCAAGCTGGTAAGCGGGAGAGGAAGTCTGCAGTGGCATTATTTCGTCTTCCACTGGGCCTCCTGCCATGCCGCCTCTTGCTCCAGTCCATCCTCTCTGGCCTGCTGCACTGAGAGATGGGCTTGGACCATTTCTCGCCTCCTGCAGGGATACATCTTCAGCCCCACGGGCCAATTCCGGCACTTTGCCCGTTTCTCCTCCTCCGAGGGCTTCTGCTTCTTCCTCTTCGTCAAGCAGCCCTGCTCATGCCTTTTTAGGCCCCATCATCAAAAAAAAAGGGAACTTCGCAAAAACAGGATGCAGAAAAACTGGAAGTGCAAACTATGCTCCAAAAAAATATTTTACCACTCACTCCTGTACTGTAGGCCAAATCCCACCGCTGCCACCAATTGTGACCGACCGAGCCTCGGTTGCCGTCAAAAATGTGGGTTTGGCCCAAAAAGCTCAGAGACAGAGTGAGGGTTCAAATATATGTTTTAATATGCTTCAAAATATCCAAGAGAACTGCTAAGCCTCTCAATTAGCAGAGGACAACATTCAGCACTCTAATAAATAAACAGAACCTGCTACGCCTTTATAAGAGCAGAGGACAACAAATCAGCAGTAACCCGGTCTACATAGAAGCACATACCTGACAGGACAAGACTAACTAAACTAGACAGAACAATGAACATATATGCCGTACATGGCGGCCAGCACCATTTCTACACACAGGGCTAGACACAAAAACCAAACTATACACAGACCCTGTATCATAAACAAAGTATTTCCTCACTATCATAAAGCAAAGAAATAACTATGTAATAAAAAAATAATGTTTCACAGGTTTGTAAAAACAACTGTCACATGTCAGTCTAGGGAATTATTGTTGTGTATTGATTTGTGTAATCATGTGGTTGTATGATAATTGTGTGTGTTGTGCTGTAACCAGTGGGCAGGGAGGAACGTTGTGGCAATTACGGCACATTCACACGGTTGCGTTGGAATGCGTTGATCAGTCAAGGTTAACGGATCCCCATTCACTTTGAATGGGGTGACGTCATCCTTTGCCGAACTGAATTGTGGCTTCGTTGGGTTCCGTTGCGTTGCGTTTCATGCGTTGCTTGCGGCAAGAGTTGAAAAATGTTCAACTTTTCGAGAGGCAACGCATGTGTCAGCCAATCAAATTGCCTTTCATGCATAACTGACAGCACAGGTGCTAGCCAATCAGATCCGGTTTATGCTCACGTCTGAAGAAGATGGCGGATCAAACTACGTAGATGGTCGTATTTGTACCTAAAAGTTGTTTGTTGGACTTTTTTTTGCTTAGATTTTTTAAAAGTTACCGAGAAATAGACACTGTACAATGTAAAAACCCCTTTATTGTAACTGAAAAATACGTCTGATAGGATTTGTGAGGTGCCTGAGCCACCTATCTAATGTTAGCATGCTACTACTCACAAGGTAAACAGCTTGCTAGTGGCGTGATTGGTTTGTTGACCTGTCAATCTCACTATAAGGTCTCCGTTATCAACACAACCCCATGCGCCAGACTCCTCCTCCGGCATCCGTTGAATCAACGCATTCCAACCCAACCGTGTGAATGGAAGCTTACTGTGGACTAATTGATGGACTGCAGTGGCATTGGCATTATTTCGTCTTCCACTGGGCCTCCTGCCATGCCGCCTCTTGCTCCAGTCCATCCTCTCTGGCCTGCTGCACTGAGAGATGGGCTTGGACCATTTCTCGCCTCCTGCAGGGATACATCTTCAGCCCCACGGGCCAATTCCGGCACTTTGCCCGTTTCTCCTCCTCCGAGGGCTTCTGCTTCTTCCTCTTCGTCAAGCAGCCCTGCTCATGCCTTTTTAGGCCCCATCATCAAAAAAAAAGGGAACTTCGCAAAAACAGGATGCAGAAAAACTGGAAGTGCAAACTATGCTCCAAAAAAATATTTTACCACTCACTCCTGTACTGTAGGCCAAATCCCACCGCTGCCACCAATTGTGACCGACCGAGCCTCGGTTGCCGTCAAAAATGTGGGTTTGGCCCAAAAAGCTCAGAGACAGAGTGAGGGTTCAAATATATGTTTTAATATGCTTCAAAATATCCAAGAGAACTGCTAAGCCTCTCAATTAGCAGAGGACAACATTCAGCACTCTAATAAATAAACAGAACCTGCTACGCCTTTATAAGAGCAGAGGACAACAAATCAGCAGTAACCCGGTCTACATAGAAGCACATACCTGACAGGACAAGACTAACTAAACTAGACAGAACAATGAACATATATGCCGTACATGGCGGCCAGCACCATTTCTACACACAGGGCTAGACACAAAAACCAAACTATACACAGACCCTGTATCATAAACAAAGTATTTCCTCACTATCATAAAGCAAAGAAATAACTATGTAATAAAAAAATAATGTTTCACAGGTTTGTAAAAACAACTGTCACATGTCAGTCTAGGGAATTATTGTTGTGTATTGATTTGTGTAATCATGTGGTTGTATGATAATTGTGTGTGTTGTGCTGTAACCAGTGGGCAGGGAGGAACGTTGTGGCAATTACGGCACATTCACACGGTTGCGTTGGAATGCGTTGATCAGTCAAGGTTAACGGATCCCCATTCACTTTGAATGGGGTGACGTCATCCTTTGCCGAACTGAATTGTGGCTTCGTTGGGTTCCGTTGCGTTGCGTTTCATGCGTTGCTTGCGGCAAGAGTTGAAAAATGTTCAACTTTTCGAGAGGCAACGCATGTGTCAGCCAATCAAATTGCCTTTCATGCATAACTGACAGCACAGGTGCTAGCCAATCAGATCCGGTTTATGCTCACGTCTGAAGAAGATGGCGGATCAAACTACGTAGATGGTCGTATTTGTACCTAAAAGTTGTTTGTTGGACTTTTTTTTGCTTAGATTTTTTAAAAGTTACCGAGAAATAGACACTGTACAATGTAAAAACCCCTTTATTGTAACTGAAAAATACGTCTGATAGGATTTGTGAGGTGCCTGAGCCACCTATCTAATGTTAGCATGCTACTACTCACAAGGTAAACAGCTTGCTAGTGGCGTGATTGGTTTGTTGACCTGTCAATCTCACTATAAGGTCTCCGTTATCAACACAACCCCATGCGCCAGACTCCTCCTCCGGCATCCGTTGAATCAACGCATTCCAACCCAACCGTGTGAATGGAAGCTTACTGTGGACTAATTGATGGACTAATGGCCACGGAGTGTTGATTAAATGATTGGACACTTGACAGGGGAATCCTTTTATACAGGGAGATTGGAAGGAACAGGGACTCGATTTCCCAGGTGACGGGAGCAATGGCGCGATCCAGCAGCGACACGACGGACAACAACAACAACAACAATCAGCAGCAGCATCTTCCCTCCCTCATCATGCAGCGATGAAACACTGTTTCACCTGCTCCTGGACTGATTGAACTGGTGGCGTTTGGGTGTTGTTTTGCTGTGTTTTTGTCTTTACTTCATCATCCGGCAGCGCATCCGCTTGGCGGGGCAGGCAGGAACTGGGTGAGCCCCTCTTATTGGGTTTCACTTGCTGGGGAGGTAAGTGCAGCCTAACGCGACGAGTGGCTGTTTAGTGTAGCGTGGGAGCAAACTTTAATAGTGGTGTAGCTTGCTGTGGGTGTGTGAGCCATCTATGCACGGACATCTCTTATGAGTGAATTCACGTGTGAATTGTAACGCCAGTGTTTTGCCTAGCTGGGAATGGTATTGGGGGGCTTTACTGTGAATTGAGTTTTGTTTCCAATGTATTGCATGTATTATTTCTAATCGGCCTCTCTGCAAATAAGTTGTAGCCTACTCCTCCCCTTCGGTGGTGCCTGACTGTGGCTATTATAGCTAGCCTCTTTATCCTGTGTGACTGGGGTGGGTTATGTGGCGATAGGCCCTCTACAATAAAACTGCTAAACTTTATTCATGTCTGGTGTTGTGTGTCTCAGAGGGGTCTGAACCAACGTAAACATTAAGGTCCCTGCGACGACACAACCACCTTATCAAAGTGGTCGACCCCAGACCATTTTTAGTGTCCCCTCTGCCAGTCTAGGCAATTAGTAGTGGAATGAGGTAGGGACAAAAATAAATGGTCTGGGTTTCAGGCGACCCTTCTTGATGACGGACCGACCAGCTAACAGATGGTACAAACTCAACAAGTTGGTAATCCCAGTATCTCTCTTCAGTGACCCCCAGTTGGCTGCACTTAGTCTCCACTAAACTTTGGTTAGAACTTTGTTGAAGATAGTGTAATCAGTTGTGTTTGTTTGTGTATGCGTGTGTGTGCAAATCATGTATGTTTGGGTGCGCTAGTGGTTGCAAACATGGGGCAGGAGTGTGTGGTTCCTGTGCGGTCGCACCACGACCGCCACAATGTACAATTCATGTACAATCAAAAACGTCCCGTATGAATCAATGCTTGTTGAAAACGTCAGTAAACCCAAGAAAAGCATGCCTTGTGGATTCATTTGAAATTCAACAACTTTATTCTTCAAGACAAGTGTCTTTAAAAATTTTTTTTTTATATTTCTTATGTAAAGTAGTATTTATTGTTACACCAGGTTCTATTGCTCGTATCTTGACTATTCTCTCCTTTGTACGTCGCTTTGGACAAAAGCATCTGCTAAATGACTAAATGTAAATATAAATGTAAGTGTTAGCTAGCTGTCTAGTCCTGCGCAGTACGAGGACAGCAAAAGGATTTTTGAATCATGTTTATTACACCAGGACATCACCTACTGTCATTTATCCAGTTCTAGAGCCAAAAAAAATATGTTAATATCACTACCTTGGTTATGTAATCAATATTTGGTAAATAAAGTACCAGGAATAGGTACCAGGAATGGTATTAGTAACATTCTTTTTTTAATATAGTCGAGCCGGAAAGTCTGCACACCCCTTTTACCTTCTCCACGTTTTATTACGTTACAGACATATTCTACAAAAGATTTAGTTCCTTTTTTGTCTCAAAATTCTACACAAAATAGCCCATAATGACAAAGTGAAAACAGCTTTTTAGACATTTGTGCCAATTTATTAAAAATCTAAAAATATCATATGTACACAAGTGTGCACACCCTTTATGGTACAGTGGCTAGATGAAAGCCCCTCCTTAGTAAAAGGCACATCACAGTGAGTATGTGCTCTGACTGCCATGCCAACGAGCCTGGCTCTGGTAGACTAAAAAAAAACAAGTATATGGAATTGTGATTTTGGATAGTGATGGAATCACTGTATAGCCGACAAACTTTAGGCAAAAGACCACGAGGTTAATCAAAGATTTCTGGAGGTGTATTTCAAGGTACTCCTGCAGGGAGTCAATTCCAACATCAAGTAGAGGCAGGCAAAAGACTTCCTATGGAGGAACACACACAGGCCCAAAATGGTGGACCAGTGATGTGTATTCCACCACCTGGGGCAGGGAGGATGTCTGCTAGGGTACACATGGCACACACACACACACACACACACACCCAAGAGAACATGCTTGCAATGCAATGTAAGTATATACATTAATGGTAATATATAATATGTAAATATGGTAATGGTAATATATAATATGTAAATATTCACATCTTAAGACTATAACATACAGCTACCACAGGTGCATGAGACGCCTCTCTGCCATGTCCACACCTATGCAATATTTCTACGCTGGGGATTTGACCCAGAGGCAATGGCCTGAGCAGTAACTGGCTTGGAGGGGATGGTGATGACCTTAATACAGAGACGTTCAATTGTCTTGTAGAAGGCTAAGATAACTGTGATAGCCAGGAAGACGCTTACCTGATACCGGTGCCCACACTCCCTTGGACGTCTCCAAGGTTATATGGGACGGGCATCAGTGTAACCTGAGGGCATATTCCGGCAGATCCAACAGTTAGTATAATCTAAAGTGTCTGCGTAGTCACTCACCATCCCAACAGCCAAATGTTTATGGCAGCTATGAACATAGGCAGAGTGGAGTGCCAAAGAACAACAAACATAAGGGATCTTTACATGAAGAATTGTTATAATCAATATGGTATGCCATGGCTGAGTAGACGTCAAACTGAAAACAAAGGAAGTGAAGGGATGTGGAGAATGTCTGACACACCCTGCATTAAATGGAGGCAAATGATTCCGTCACTGTTTTGAGGGTTGGTCACAAAAAGGATGTTAGCCCTTCTCTCACAGGCAGAAGCGAAAACCTCAGAGGGGAAATTCTTCTGCAGCTTTGCTTTGCAACAACTCTTATTTAAGCTGTGAGTGATAGTTGCGCATCCACCAACCCAATCCACCAAATTATTCCCTTTCCCTGCACAGACTACTATATTGACATATATGAGCCTATACATTCAAGGGGCAATTCAGTTCATGGAGTGGTAATGCAGGCAACATCAAGCTTGGAGAAGGGGTCGAAGGAAGTCCGTAGATGATGGTAGGACCTCGTGTAACCGCGCCTTGGGTGCGACTGAGACGGTCAGGGGGTGATGGTAGAATCCTCCTGGTCTGCGATGTGCTCTCGGGACCCAGATGATGGGGATGGGGTCGGTGCAGCAGCCTGGGTGCATCCATGTCCACTGTATCTGAGGAGACAGGAAACAGGTGACAGTATGCATAGCAGAGGCAGTTGGCAGAACAGAGCACTGATTGACACAGGCAGATTCACAGGATAATACAGTACATTTCACAATAGACACAGACAACCCATGGGACATGAACATAAAGACGAGCATGGCCATACCAGACCTACTTACACATCAGGTATGACCGTCATAAGTAGTAAGTTAGTACAACATGCAACATTTAGCCGGCGGGTAGTCAAGCAAAACTCTTGGTCTGGGAAAGATGGTACCATTTAGATGTTGATTTCGCCGTGTCCACTAACACTGATGTGGGAGTGGCCAGCAATACTGGAAAAGGTTCCTTAAACTTAGAGTGGAGAGGCTTAAGCACGCTGATGTTCTGGACAATTATCATATTACCAATGTTAGCTTTATATTAACATTCCAGATCGAATTGAGTTTTATCATCTGTTGTATGCTGGAAGGAAAATGCTTTGGTCATTTTGGAGGGTTACAGAAAATAATTTCAGACACTGAGTCAGTAACTAATGCAGAGACGCCTATATTGACTGCGCCTTTTGCTGCTATGTCTGCTTGATCGTTCCCCTCTTGTTCCTTGCTATTATTCACTGTGCGGTGGTTTTACATAGTGCCAGTTTGTGCGGTACTTGTGAAAGCAATCGAGTCGTGATTTTGCTGGCGTGACTAATCGGTGTCTGTAGTCGTCAAGTCTGTCAAGTATCCCCTCTTTTTCCAAACAAGGCCATAAGAAAGGACTGTGTGGAAAACATAATCGCTGTCATTTAAATTTGTGGTCGGCGCCTGTTGATTCACCATTGCCACCTTTAGGAGAATCATTGAGAGGCTTTGCGATGTCGCTGAACTCGGGAATGTATCACGGTTGCAATTCAATAAGCCTATAACAGAGCGCAACCCTGAAACAGTGGTGGGTTTAGGCAATTTTCAACTAGCTTTAATTCGTTCTGGCAAGGGGGCTCGACCATGGCTACCAATCAGTGACAGACGGTAATTTCAGATAAACTAATCTGAATTTTCTGGAGATTCAGTTTATCTCCCGCAGTCATCAATGCCTTTAAAAGTCGAATTAGGAGTTGCCACATCATGCACTTTGTATGGGGATGCTATTAATAAATCATCACAATATTGCAGAATACAAGAAGGTGCACACGAGTTAACAACACTAACAACTGACTTCAGCGACAATCTGATTAATATGGCGATGGATTCAGGAGTAACAGGCAAAGAATGATAAAACCATTAGATATATCTAAGGCTGAAAACATAATATGGTGGGGACCTAGACTCGTTAAAATCGTGGCGGGGTCAGGGAAATATGTGACGATCAACGTGTGGATGGGGGATGGAGCTGGAGCGCTCACCGATGCCACGCTAGGATTGCTTTACCTATATGAAGGGGGATGGCACGCGCAAATAGGGGGGGGGGGGGGGTCAATTTCATGTACATCAAGCAAAATCTTAGCTTCAATTTGATGGAGAATATCAATACCTATTATGGACCCCTCTAGGCAGGGTCCGGCCCAAAATTGGACCCAGATATGCGGATCTTGAGGCATAAACTGTGGGGAGATGGGGACTGAGTTGCTGCATAAACTGTGGGGAGATGGGGACTGAGTTGCATTTAATTCGCGCAAATTGAGTGTTTACATGTATCACTAACCGATGGCTCGGTATCCACAACAAAGCTGTCCTCCTGGCCTCTGAGGAAAGCTGGGATATGGGGCGGGTATCTAAGAGTAGCCTACATCTGAAGCAGAGGCCACTGATTCTATGCTGGATGATCTTTACCGTTCATAGCAACAAAGAATTTGCGCATTTGCTCCATAAGCTTAGCATCCCTGTTAAAGCCCTGTCTACGGTTTGAATTCCGCTTGTTACGGTATCCAGGTATCTTATCAGGACATTTGTTCGCCCAGTGCCCCTCCTGTTTGCACACATGGCACTGTCCTCGTGGAGGGGGGTTGTCATGCGATGTGTTCCCTGCGGGAGTAGACATGGCAGAAGGGGCTGTTAAATTTGTATAGGGATTGGGAGTTATCTGTAGCACCATCAACCGCAGCTATGCGTGTGGCCGACACCTTTTGATAGTGCCTTTTCTCAGCTTGCCTGACCGCATATGACTCAACAAAGCTGGCAAAGCCATTTCCAGACAATTCTTGTATATTATCTTTGACATCTTTAAGACAATGATGATATTTTGCAATAGACTGTGAGTAAGTGTTCACAGTTGGTTTGTGTCCCTGAAACAGTTGAACTGGAGCCATAGGGGCTTTCAAAATCTGCGGACCAGGAACAATGGGAGAGCATGTGAGAGCAGAAACATTACGATAGATAGTGGCATGGGCAGGAGGGGGCGTAATGTCATGTTGCTTATCAATCAACAGAGCACACAAATACATGCCATATTTTGCCTTTTGCTTTTGGTTCTTTAAACCAGACCACCAGTCCAAACTCTGGCCAATGCCCCACTCGCTACACCATCCATCTCTTTTCATTTTATCGCATCTTTTCAATTTGTTCTCCAGAACAAAGCGCGCCAAAGATCCAGTAGTAGCAGGAGCAGATTTTAACGCAGCCATATTAATTCAGACCAAGATTTTGCTTTGACCAGACAACAAAGTTAAACTCAACACAGCATGCTTGAAACAGACCGCCAAAAGATTGATTCGCTATGGTCGTAGTAATAACAATATAAGTCAATTGTAGCGAACGGGACTTTTTCTATGTGCAGAGTTTTTGTTTGATGTGAGAGCTCTATTTCATCCGTACAGGACCAAGTTAGCTACCCCGTTTTGAGAGATTCCGATGGCAGACTTGTCTCAGTTTATACAGCGTTATAAACAGAGGCCACCGTGACTCTGACACAATGTTGTCTAGACACTTGCACCTTCCAAATAAGGCGTCAGTCGATGCTGCGCGTAATGAATATTGGGACTAAGCTTGGCAACGATGCCTTTACGCCGCCGCCGTAGTGTTAGATCAATTATATTAAGACGTTAATATTAATGAGACAGAGACAAGCAATCAGAATTAAATCAGCGCTTTATCTTTTGCAAAAGAAGAAGTGTGTCACAACCAGATGTCATTAACAGACTCCAAAGATGAGCTGGGCGCAGCCAGCCTATATGTGAGTATAAAAAACATGTTTCGTGAGCAGACAAAGGGCGTTATTTTCCCATCCCATCGCTACAGAAGTTACAGCAGTGATCTCAGAACATGTCCTTGAAAGAAGAACGGTATGCATGACTACTAGTACAAAAACAGGTGGTTTGCCTCAGCAAGAGAGTAGGCCTCAGCAAACAGGATAAGCAGGCAGATTAAAATACAATAACAATGTCCTCATTACATTTCTCTATCAGATAGTGAATTGTGCATTTATAGTGAACAACCTTCTGGTTGGTTTTTGTTTGTTTGTTTGTTTGTTCAAAGTGTGTTTGTTGACGTTTTGTCGCTGCACTGTTTTGTCATCATTGTTTTGCACTGTAAATAAATTTGCACCAAATTTCACCTTGTTTTCCGTGTTCCTCACACCCTCACCCTAATGAGTTTAATGTATCTACCATGCATAGTTCCTAGGAACTGCAATTTGAATTATACATTTTTCAAAATGGTAGCCATTATCAGTATGAAAATTGAATTGCAAAAAAGTTTGTAGATTAGTCTGATAAGGATGATCAAAGTGTCAAATTCAAACTATAGAATTGCAGAGACAATGTTGAAGAAAATGTCAAAGAACTTCAAACTTGTGCATTTTGATAGTCAAGGACCATCAACTTCTTGCACAACCAAGACTGACTGGAAGCTCTGTATTATAAGCCGAGAAGACAAGGCAGAGGCATTGACATCCAAGCGAACAGACAAGGGAAGTGGATACAGTTCACTTGCAGAGCATTTGATTCAGTTCGATATACTTGACCAGCTCCCTTCAACACTCCCACTTGAAAGACTGAATTAAGGCCAAGGTATTGAAGCAGCCATGATTGCGAACAAAGCTCAATACCATAAAAAATGCAGGCTGAAGTACAATATAACCAAGTTGCAAAGAGCGCAAAAGCAAACACTTGGAACAGGCAGTGAAAGTCATGACCAACAGACAGAATACAAGCGCACAAGGTCCAAGTCACCTAGTACTTCTGAAATGAGACAAGACACCTGCTTCTTTTGCAGACAACCTGCTGGCCATGATGGCCTTCGTGAACGGGTGTGCACTTGTGCAACCTTATTATTTGAAGACACAGAACTACTGTGGCAACTTAGTGCTGGGGACATGGTGGCCATCGAAGCAAAGTATCAGATCAAGTGCCTAATATGTCTCTATAATAGTGCCAGAAAGGCCAACCTAGAAGGTCTTGATGATAATGGCCAGGGAAATGCAATATCAGTCTCCGACATTGTGTTTGCTGAGCTGGTCTTTTACATAGGTAGGACCAGGTAAGATGAGGAGTCAGCACCAATCTTCAAGCTAACTGAACTTGTCCAGCTATACAAGCCACGAATGGAACAGCTTGGAGTAAAGGTTGATACCAGAACTAACTCTTCATGACTGAGGGAGAGGATTCTTGCTGAATTCCCTGATATGCAATCATACAAGAAGGGAAGTGATGTCCTGATGGCCTTTTAAGTTTGTGCTGCTCTTGCCAAGGCCAGTGACAAATATGCTGTGCACATTGCACGTGCTGCACAAATTGTCCGCTGTCAGATATTTGGTGAGGCCAAACCATTTAATGGTTTCCCTGAAAGATGCCATGAGGACTGTGTCACCGCTGTTGCTTACCCTGATGAACATGGTCCTAGAGGGACCCAGCATCAAGGACCAGATGGCAGAAGAAACCTCGCCAGCAGCAGTTACAATTGCTCAGTTGCTTAAATTCAACAGCGTTAAGCACAAGCGGGCACCAGGCACAGCAGCTTTTGTCAGACATAGGACTTAACAGGAGACACCAGTTCCTTTATACATAAGACTGACGCTGCTTGCTCACACACGCAAAAGGGAACTTGAGGAGAGAATGGCACATCTGGGGTTGAGGATATCATATGATCGTGTTCTTCAGCTCTCCACATAGATGGGGAACAATGTCTGCCAGCAGTTTCAAAGATAGCAAGTGGTATGCCCTCCACAATTGCACAATTCAAGTTTCAAGTTCATATAAAACTCAGTGTAAATTGTAAATAGTTATTTTACTCTTGAGATCAAAAACTGTGATATTGAATTGAGGCTGTTCTCTTCGCCTATAAAACCATACCTCAAAAAGTATGAAATTGTTGCATAGTGTTTCTTTACATAATCCCCCAAACTTTGAAATTCATGCAAAAATATGCTGGAAGCTTGTGGAGAGAGACAAAAATTGGATTAATATGCTCAAACCTGTGAGTTTATGTTAAAAGCCTGGCTGCTGAATTCTCCACCACCTGAAGTTGGGCACAATGCTGATTTAACCAGGAAAAGCATGACACTAGTCCAGATGTGTGTAAAAAATAAAAACATGATTGACAAAATCTTATCTTTCTGTCCATTCTTCTTCCATCCCTGTGAAGATTTCATAATTTTCTATGGGTCTTCATGTGCATGGTTAAGGAGTTTTTATACTGTAAGGCTTCCCCACACTCTAGACAGCTGTATGGCCGCTCACCTGTGTGGATAAGCTGGTGTTTCTCTAGTGTGCACCGGCAGTGGAAGCTCTTTCCACACAGACAGCAAGCATAAGCCTTTCCCGTGAGTGCTGGTGCATGCATGTGGTATCAAATGCCATGGGCCCCAGAAAAGGTCTGGCTGCAGGGGAATCTGCATTTTTCATGCATGTTCATTAAGACACGTTTTAACATCAGGGTTGGGGATTAACAGAGTTAAGTAATTCAATTACAAAATTAATGTAAATGTAATCATTTACAGTTACTGAGAAAAAAATATGTATTAAATCACAGTTACTAATCAAAATGTTGGTGATTACAATGGGGTTACATCTGAATATATTCTTTTCAGTAAATATGTTGCTTTGCATCTTTTAACGGTCTAGACAGGCTCCATTCATTCAAAGGGATTAATACATACTTTACTATCTATTAGGTACAATACAGAACAAAAGCTGTTACAAAATCTGAATCTTTTAGGATTCGTGCACAGGTATAGGTGGTTTTCAGGAATAACTTCTCATTATTATATATAACCTTATTGTGAAAGAAATGTTTATACTTTCATGGAATGCAAAGTTGTTGTTTATTCAAAATCGGTTAATTAATCATTAGTAAGATCAAATGCAGTAAAAACGTTCCTCCTTAATTGCTGGCGCGGAGCTGAACTACTCCTGTGCTCTGCCACACCAGCTGAAGTAGAAAATCCAAAACCGCTGTAACCAAACAAAAATCACATCAGTCACACTCAAACCTAAAAAGAGGAACGTTCCCCTCAGCAGATACTAATCTGAGCACCTCCATCCCTCTGTCCAGAGCTGACAGCCTTATTGTCAAGTGGCACCATAGGATCTGGCTGAGGCTGGGGTTGTGGCTAATTGAGGTCCTCATGGGCCGGGTGTTTACCAGACCTCTTGAGGTCTTTCATCCAGGGAAGCTCGACCCAGTCAGTTAGCTTCTGAGGCAATGCATCACACAGCTACAAAAAAATCACGCAGCAACCAATTTCAACAACAGTGAAAACTCCAAAGTATTTGGCTCTACTGAAGTACACTAACCTTAAGAGCATGAAGGAGTCTATGGAAGGACTGAAATACCTACCTCCAGGAGTCTGCTCATAGACGTACAAGGTCTAGCTGATGTGGCTAACAGCACCGTTGCAATGGCCCCAACGTATCTCAAGGCCTCAGTAAAGCGCCCTGCCCTGAACAGTCTCCAGGCATACAGGATCTTGAAGGTCCAAAGAACAAAATCCAAAACTTAAGCTCATCTAGTATCTGAGAAGGTGTTTGGGTGTTATTTAAAAAGAGAGCAAAAAGACTGAGAGCCAGACAATAGTACATTTTGACACATTAACTTTGATAGAAGAATGTTTGAAATATACCTGGAAACTTGGACATGGATTGCCTCCAGTGAGAGACAATATGTATTCATATACTTCAGGTCTCTGTATTGCAGCATCACAAGCAAACATTTTAAATGGCATGGTCGCATGAATTTGATCCCTGAATAACCTGAAATCCTGTCAAATGAGTATCAGCTTAGATATTCGATTGTAGTAACTAGGCTCTATTTGGATGGCCATATAACAGAAATGGGCAGACCAGAGGTGCCCTTTCTCTTCTGTAAGACATCAAGGACATGACGAAAAGGAGATTCAATGATTATGGACAACTCACTATGTGGTATATCAGACTACAGTTGTCTACCATAGTTATAAATCTCTTACCAAGGGCGCTTGCCAACATTTGAACAGCGACTTTTTATATGTGACGGGTGGGAGTGGGATAAGTGAGTCACCTGTTTCCTAGCGAGTCACCTGACACTCCTTTAATTTCTTCCGGTCACAAGCAGGTAAAATAGCACACCGCGAGGTCAGTCTTTTGTTTGAATTAGCAGCGCGGCAAACGCAGTGGTGAGAGCACTGTTGGAATGGGGATTCTGCCGGTGGTGATTTTACGTGAAGCGATGCACCGTGCTTGAAATACTTTGTTCCGGTCTACATTCTATGCAACAGCACAGACGTACAGGAGTCATTTGTAGCCACTGTTTTTCCCTACCTTAGATTTATATTAAATACGAAATTAGTGGGGTGAAACATTTAAACCACATTCGCTGTTCCAGTGCAACTAGTATTAAGCCAGCAGCTCAAGGCTTGCCTTAGCGGTTATGTTCTGCTACAATGTGTGCCTTTTGACCGTGTGTGTGTGAAACCACCTCCAAGTTGTGTTTGGTTATTTATTTATTTATTGTGTTTGGCTGACCCTACTCTTTTCTTTTCATTCCTTTGCAGTGAGAGTGCTCTCTTTTGGTGTGATTAATTATGATTTGATAGCTCTGTCACTATTGACATATTCGTGTCCTTTTGTTATCTTAAGTTTGTAGCAGGCATAGTAGCCTAACCGCAGCTCTGGTGCTGCTTGGTATTAGTGGCTTGTGTAAGCACTTTATGGGAATTGTGCAATATTGTATCACTATTGATATACAAGCTATTTATTGCCACACTGATCTTAAGTATTTATTGATAAGCATCTATTTATATCTCTGCCTGCAAATAAGACATCGCCTCCTTTCCTCATTCATTTAATTGAATAACCCATAGTGGGGAATACCGGGTCCACGACCCCATTGTCCTAGCTAATTCTGATTCTTAGCCCAGCTTCAGTCTGGTCTAGGTTACATTTGGCGCTGCGAGCACAGGGTAGGAGGTGGTGTGCAATTCTGCCTGGCTACTTGTATATATTTTTGCTTTTTGTTATATTGTTTTTTTTCCTTTTTCTTTTTGGAGGTGGTTATTCAAAAGGCATTAGAAAGGTGGGAAAAACAGTGGTTATGAAGGGACCGACATTTGATAGTTAGTTTAATAAATATATTCCATAGTCAATAATTCAATATATCTGACCTAGTGGTCATTTTAGTGTTCTTTGGATTTCATGAGTTGTAAAAACTTCTCATGTGTATTCTGTTCCTGGCCTACATGAGGTGTGAGAAGCCCTCACAGCTTCCCCCCCTGACTAGAGACATATAATAATTAGCATTTAGGGATCCACCCCCCCTGGCATGCACACAGCTTAAATTCTGTGCTTTCCCAAAAGACACTCAGTGAAGGAGATTTAGGTGGAACACACAGTGAAATCTAACTCTCTTTCCTCCTCTGGTGCGCGCCACTGAAAGAATAAACCTGGATTTGGTTTTTCATCACAATCTGACTGAGTCTCCGATACATTTGGGATATAGAAATAATTCCTATCAATTGGAGGTCCACCACCGAGATATTAATTCTTGGAATTTTGCTGAGATTTCAGTTCTGCTGTAAAGATCCTCTGTACCCCGTTTGATACAACACTTTGGTAAGTAAACTTACTTAATCTTGGGAACAATATGTGCCGTAGATCGTAGTAACAGTCTTGAGATTGGAATTCTCAGACGGAATTGAGTCTTTGCACTAGCAAGTTCACCGTGGGCAAGCTAAAGCTTAATTCGAGTGTGTGAGCCTTCAGCTCCATATTCACATCAGAGTGTTGAGTAATTCTCCCTTGGGAGAAACTACACTCTTGAGCCTGCTCTGTTTAGAGAGTAGCAGACATCTGATTCAGCACAGTCTGAGCTGTGGGTTGGATCATTTGTGAAAATCTAGTTTCTGCCACGCTCAGATATTGTTCCCAAGAGGATATAGGCCTAAGTGTTGTGGAAAGGGATCTACAGCATTTTAATATTTGAATTTCGAAATTGTTCTAAGTTAATTTGTAAATTATTTTACATTAAATTGTGCAGATTCAGTCTTTTTGAGATGGAAAACAAAGATTCAAGACGTATGGTCCCTTTGAGTGTTCAGATTGCAATGGCCAGTGTGGGAAATGATATAAAACATGAGAAAGTTAAAATTGAGATGATAAAAGATGGTTTTCAGCTAATTTGGGGAGTCAGGAAAGCCAGTGAATGGGTTTTAGACATTAAGTCTGAAAAGAAAAGACAGCGATATTCGCGCTATCTCATGAGCAGATGGACACAGCGTTCACAGGGTTTCTTGGTGGAATCAGACGGCCAGCCAGCGACCCTTCCTAGACTGCGTGAAAGTATGAAACAGAATGCTGACAAACTTCAGGACATTTTTAAAAGTTTACTGGGAAAAATCCTACCTACTGATGTAAAAAATCCTAGAGGTAAAGCAGATTATGCCAAGCTAAAAACTGAACTAATGGTCAGTGTGGGTAAAGCCATTTCACAGGTTGAGGAAATATCTCTCCAAATTGTTGCTGTAATGAATATTGATGTACCTCCAGTCGTTCCCTCACCATTTGTCGCTCCTGTCCATATCTATACAGACAGTCATTACACATACCATTCAACTCACATCTCAGGTCCCGTATGGAACAGCCCCCACTTCACCATGGCGGCTGAAGCCCCAATGGCCCATCAGGCAGAGATTATCACACTCTCTGACACACTGCCACAACTTTGTAAGGGCTCTGTCCGTAAAGTTACAGGACAGAGTGAACAAACTAAAGAATCACTGACTAAACGTAAAGAACAAACACAACACATAGCTGCAGTACAGGACGTACCCTCTCACAATAGTTATCAGCAAAGAAGACAGGATGCACCCACACATTCAAATTGTCACAGATGTGGGAAATCAGGCCATTGGTCTAGACATTGTAGAAATAGACAGAGAAACACAGATAAACCTGTGTCCTCTCAGCAGCGGGGCATGGACTCTGACACAACCTCTGAGATTTTAAATCTTCTCAGAAGTTTGGCTAAATCTAACATCACTGATCAATAGGACCAGTTTGACTCATTGGATGCATCATATTCAGACATTTTTCCCCAATAACTGCATTCTCTGTCAAAGGTAATCAGGTGCAATATTACAAAAGGTTTATCCTACTACTAAATACATATCCTAAATAAAATGATAACTGCAGAATGTTCTTTCTCAAACAGGTCTTAGACTGGATGAATGTCTGACTTCATCAAATGATCCAGGAACGCTGAATTAATTATGAAGAACAAAAATCAAGGGCCACTGGAATCTGGATACAAAAAGGGGCTTTATGACATAATTCTGTAACTTAAACAGCTTGTTTCCTTTTCTCTAGGCATGAACATCTGTCACCGGAGCAAGCACATGAATGTGTGTGTGTGTGTGTCTTTGTGCCGGCCGGCTGTATGAATGATTTTACATGACTTTTCACTGACTTGTTTTCAGGGTAAACTGTTAATTACTTTCCATTTATTTCACAGGATGTTATGTGTTGATTATGCAAACAGAAACATTTGGCTCCCTGTCCTTAGGGAATGGATGACACCGGATGATTCCGGTGGGCTCATCTATCGCAGATTAAACCTTTTGCATAAGATTCATTCTTTTGTTAAGATCTCTTTCAGAAGCGAATCAGCTGACGGTCACCTGGACCCTACCACCGTCCCTCACAGTTGGACCGATAAAGCTCGCCACAGAATCAAAAGGGGGTGGAGTGGCCATTGGAAACCCAGACAGCGTTAATTCAATCAACATCAACTCCATCAACACCTTTCAACTCATAGAACAGCATCTCGCCAAGGTGTCGAAAGGGGGACAACAGAGGGAACAGCAGGACCTTTTGAACAAACATCGCGAACAGCCAACAACTTCAACCTTCACAGACGAGCAACACATCTGAAAGGAACGGCAACCTCCTGATATGCTAAGAGACGCATAGGCTAAATTACCCCATATGGAGCAAAGACCACAGGAGGGAAACGACGGACAATTCAAGCGTCACAGACACACACACATTAACACACACACACACAAACACACACACACGGATACTTGCTCACAGACACACACTTAACTGTATCAAACCGTCAACCCACATTTCAATAAAGTAATGACATGCCATGTACACCTCAGTAACCAGAAAGGAAATGCTTTAAGATGTTGTAACACTGTAATGTATCTCCCATAATCCGTTATCTTCTGTACAATTGTGTAATCCGAGCAATTTCATTTTTGTTTGAGTTCATCTTCATGTATAGTTCATTTTGTTCTGTGTTCCCACTGTTTGTAACTTCATGTTTCCGAATGGCTACCCTGTACTGTACATGTAATTATTTCTCTGCTTACATTTGTCGGCTCTCGCGGCTGGAGAGGGCGGTCATTTTGATTTGACGTCGGTAAGGAATTTCCCCTTAAAAACATCAGGGGGGCCCACCAAAAATTGGCAAACAGGTGTGAGGCACCCTGATGAGAAAAAGGTTTCGCCTTACCTCGCGAGAGAATGCGCACCTTTTGGGAGAAAGAGAGAGAGAGAAGAAAAACTGACTGTGTTCACCCAAAACTTAAGCAAGCGTTTACTCTGATCTTAAAAACAAAGATTTATGTCCAAGACCTTAAGTCTTGAAAAGGGGGAATGAAGGGACCGACATTTGATAGTTAGTTTAATAAATATATTCCATAGTCAATAATTCAATATATCTGACCTAGTGGTCATTTTAGTGTTCTTTGGATTTCATGAGTTGTAAAAACTTCTCATGTGTATTCTGTTCCTGGCCTACATGAGGTGTGAGAAGCCCTCACAGCTTCCCCCCCTGACTAGAGACATATAATAATTAGCATTTAGGGATCCACCCCCCTGGCATGCACACAGCTTAAATTCTGTGCTTTCCCAAAAGACACTCAGTGAAGGAGATTTAGGTGGAACACACAGTGAAATCTAACTCTCTTTCCTCCTCTGGTGCGCGCCACTGAAAGAATAAACCTGGATTTGGTTTTTCATCACAATCTGACTGAGTCTCCGATACATTTGGGATATAGAAATAATTCCTATCAGTTACCACGAGGAAGATTCATCACACTTCGCTCTCAAGGTTTGCTTTCTCATCGTACAACATGTCTGATACCCTGGAGGAACAGGTTAGGGCTTTGACGGAGCTGGTTAAACAGCTTCAAGCTGATAACCAGCAACTTAGAGGGCAAGCAGGTCCTTCAAATATATCAGACTCTGACCAGGATCTTCCCAACAATCCTACTAGGCCAACCCCTGTTGAGCGTCTGGTGTGTGTACCACGAGAAAGAAAATGTTCAAGGTTTTCGGGTAAAATGTCTGTTGATAATATGTCTGTAGAGGACTGGATTGAGGAAGCAAAGCGGTCATTGGCAGTCCGTTCTATGTCTAAACTTGAGCAGGCTTTGTTTTTGTACGATGTCTTGGATGGAGAAGCTAAGCAGGAGATAAAGTTTAGTCCAGCAGCTGATCGCAATGACCCACAGAGAATTTTTACCATCTTGAAAAATAACGTTGCTCCAAATCTCTTAATGCTTTGCACCGCCAGTTTTATCACCGCCGGCAGTTTGAAAGTGAATCTGTGAGGGAATATTCCCATGTTTTAATGGAGTTAATGGAACAGATAAAGGAGAGGGACGAGGATTTAGAGCAGTCGGATCGCATCCTCCGTGACCAGTTTGTCGAAGGTCTCCGTAATGATAAACTTCAGGGTGACTTGCTGGATAGAATCTCAGCGAACCAGCATTTACATTTTAGGGATATACGCAATGAAGCCCTTGATTGGCTTAATAGGCGCACACAGACCACCCCCCGAGCCCGTGCATATTCCTGCAATTCCTATGAGGCAGACACTAATGCAGTTACAGCCAGTCCCTCCTCTGAGTTGACAGAGCTGAAGGAGTGCCTTCGCAAACAGCAGTCCCAGCTAGATGCAATTTTAACTCAACTAGGACAGTCACGCAGTATTACCAGTTCCACTCACAGACCGGCAGCAGCTCAGCCTAGGCCCTACAAATTCCAGGCAGATGGAAAGCCCATATGCTTACGTTGTAACCAAGCTGGCCATATAGCTAGAATGTGCAGGGCTTTCATTCCAGGGGGTCAAGAGGTGGCAACACGGAGTGACTACCATGGGGGAGAGCAGGCGGTGGCATCCACCAACAGTGTGATGAGGCAGGAAAACTAGCGCCCTCCGGTGTTGGGAGCTTGGCACCAGGAGGGGGTTTGTTGGGCTCAAAACAGAAGACCTCATCTACTAATACCCGTCTTATTGGAAGTTGTCCAGTCATTGACATTCGTCTTGGGGGTGTACTTACACGCTGCCTCCTCGACACCGGCTCCATGGTAACAACGGTGACTGAGAATTTTTTCCGGCAGCATGTACAACCTCAGACCACTGAAACAATGCAGCCATGTGATTGGCTACAGCTTAAAGCGGCTAATGGGCTAGCCATTCCCTACTTGGGTTACCTTGAGCTTGACTTGAAGGTGCTGGGCAAAGCTCTCCCAAAGTGTTAGTGGTTAGAGATGCACTGGACCCCACCACGCGGCAACAGAAGATATCTGTGCCAGACCTGCTGGGGATGAACGCTATTAGCCCCTGCTACCAGGAACTGTTCAAGGAACATGGGCAGGATCTTTTCCATTGTCCGCCTGTACAGACCGCGGAGAATGGATGGAAACGAGCTTTATCCTAATGCCAAAGCTTGGAGCGCATCTCTGGCTCTGGGTGCATTGGGAAGGCAGTAGTACAGCCAGGTCCCACCCTTCGTATACCCGCAGGGTGCCTTAAGTTTGTGCAGGCAACTTGCTCTCTTGTCCCAGGCCCTATTATGTCGTGTTTTCTTGAGCCCCTTCCCTATGGAGAAGGTAGATTGCCTGTGCATCTCCTTATCTCGTCTGCCTTATTGCCCATTACTCAGGGCAAAGTGAATATACCAGTGGTTAATGTGGGGACAGAAGATCAGTGGCTCCAACCCCGCACTACACTGGGAACCCTTCACATAGTGGATTCCACCTCCGGTGATGGTACAGGTGATGAGCAGGTAGCTCTTGTTCAAGCAGCAGGGGCTAGCACCATAGCTTCGGTAGATTTCACTTTTACAACAGCAGGAAGCTAGGGCCCTCCTAGATCAGTACCTAGGGGTATTCAGTGAACATGACGGGGACTTGGGTTGTACAGCACTAGTCCAACATGAGATACACTTAGAGGATACAGCTCCAGTACGGCAACGTTACCGGCGTCTGCCTCCATCTCAGTTTGCACAAGTCAAGGCTCATGTACAAGAACTGGTAGGGAAGGGGATCGTCCAACCTAGTTGTAGTCCATACGCTTCACTTATCGTAGTGGTCCAAAAGAAAGATGGTACAATCCGCCTTTGTGTGGACTATAGACAACTCAATGCCAAAACAAGGAAGGATGCATACCCTCTTCCAAGAATAGAGGAATCCTTGGACGCACTGACAGGTGCCACACTGTTCTCCACTCTAGACCTGGCCTCTGGATACCATCAAGTCCCCATGGCTGAGAGGGATAAAGATAAAACTGCCTTCTATACACCCTTCGGGTTATTTGAATTTAATCGCATGCCCTTTGGCCTATGTAACGCCCCTAGTACGTTCCAGCGCCTGATGGAACGAATCTTTAGCTACCAAAGTTTCCACTCCTGCCGTTGTACTTGGATGATATCGTGATCTTCTGATCCTCGTTTCAACAGCATTTACAACGGCTAGAAGTGGTCTTAGGTAGGCTCAAAGAACACAACTTAAAACTTAAATTGAGCAAATGCCATTTTTTTCAAGAGGAAGTGCAATATTGTGGGATATTTTAATATGATTCAGAAGGAAGGTCAGATAATTACACTCTAAAACACGATGTTAGAAAAGGGGTTTGGCCCACCGGGTAGAGGATGGGTCATGATACACATTTTAAGCTTTCTGATTGGATGGAGTCAGGTTAGGGGTTAAGGATGTGGTTGGTCATATGATGGCCAGTCAAAGCTGAAGTGGGAGTGTCAGAAGAGGTTTAAATGGCAGCGCGGGACTGTAGGCAGACAGAAACATTCTAGAACTTTCTCTTATTGTGGTTTAAGATCTTCAATAAACCCTGCTTGAAGAATTCAGCATCTGCTGTTCGACTCCTGCTTAAATGGGACCGCGTGTGTGTATATTTTAGACACGACATATTTGGTGACTTCGACGGTGATCTTGAAAAGACGGAGAACCCTACACATTCCACTCCTGAATTCGCCCGTATATGCAGAAGGCTTCTGTTTTAAATTCAAGGTAAGCATACTTTGCTGAGTAGTGAATGCGTGGTGATTTAGAGTGGGGTGTTGGTGTTCTCAGTCTTCATTAAAACGAACCGCACAGAGTTGGAGGGTAGATGGGAATTCTTTAAGTACGGTATAGTCGCTATTTTTGGTTCGCAACCAATGTTTTTAGCAGTTCACACAACGGGAAGTGAATTAACCGTTGTCGCATGTTCTGGCTTTTATGGGAGATTTAGCAGTTCAAATAGAACTAAGCAGTACGGTGCTGTTTTATCGCATGTTCTGGCTTATATGGGAAATTGTGTATCATAAGGCAGTTCAAATAGCGGACTATTGAAATATCCACTATCGCATGTTCTGGCCTTTATGGGATTTAGGTTGTATTAAAAGCAGTTCAAATAAGCCTTAATAACCTACTGAGTTATTGGTTTATCGCATGTGCTGGCTTTATTGAGAATACATACGTTGAGTTACTTGAAACAGTAAGGTAGTGGGTATTGAATGAGCCGTGTTACACGTGTGAGATCACGTGAACGCGAGGTATTTGTGGAAACGGAAATTCCGTTGGAATTGATGTGAATGAATGCGTATAATCACTGTAGACAAAATATTAAAGTTCTAAATAAATATCAGTGATTAATGAGGAGCATAATAGGAAAAATGCTCCAGTCGTGTGAAAGTGGATGAATGAATTGAATTTAAGTTGCAGTTAAATTTGAACGACGACCGGTTGAATTACAAGTCGTGAGGAAAGTTTATCTGGTGATTGTATAAATATCACAGCGCTATATGTTGCAGTTAACTGAATAAGCTTACTGTGGTTGAAAACAGGAGTCAAGTTTAGTTAACTTGCTATTAGATTATTTGGCCATATATGAACACTGCGTGGTTTTTGTCCACTTTGGCTGGAATGTTTTGTTGGATCTACCAGACAAAGGGATTTAAAAAATCGCGTTGTAATCAGTATTGAAAACATATAATACAACCCGGACTAGTTTGTTTTATTGTAATAGAGGAATTGTTGGCTCCGCTGTTCTTAAAACGAACGAAACTGGAAATTGTGGTATAAGTGCAAGGAACATTGTTTTGTTGTTTGTGCTGTAATTCATAATACAGAGATACTGGTTTTGGTGACACGCATTGAAATAGGCGTTGAGCTAAAACCTATGAATCTGTTTAGCTTAGTTGGCTATAATTGTGCTGGGCGGATTGGTTCCATTGTTTAACACGTGGTTTAATTAAAACTTTAAACATTAGGTTTGTAATTGGTGGCTGAAGGTTGGAATTAAGTTGTAATACGGTGGATAATGTGGTTGGATTAAGAAACGTGGTAACTATATATACTTTAAAAAACGAAAGTTCATAGTTATAAACTATATAAACTTTTGCAGTTGGAGAATATTACGGTGGGTTGAATCTGCATTGTTGTGTCGTACACGTGGCTGTGTTTGGTATCGTCCTTTGTTTCAGGAAACCACGTGGGACGTGACTTCAAGGATTCTTCACCTGTAAGGCCCTGCTTTGAAGGGAGGTAATCTTGCTTTTCAGGTTGTGATTTAGTAAATTTTAGGATGGATTTGATTAGAAGGGAATCATGTACGCCTTTAGAGGCAGTAATTAAATTATATTCATTAGATGAAGAGGTGGTAAGGCATCACTGTAAGAAGTGGTCAAGAAGAACCAAGGATCATACAACTCCATGGCCGACCCAGGGAGCTTATGACCTGGCGTTAGTTATTAAAATTCAAGGAAATATATTAAATTACAGGAATAAGGATAAAAGTGGAAAGAGAGAAATTAAGAGACAGCAGGAGTTGCATAGTTTAACAGCTTTTATGAAATTGGCTAAAGAGAAGGATATGGAGCATGGGAGACTTTTATCACAATCTGCAGATAAGATTGAAAGGGCAGAAGATGAGATGGAGGCTGGAAAGGGGCAGATGGCCCGGAGATTGATTGATCTGGGTGAAGGTGAGAAGAATGTTTTGTTTGGAGAAGATAGTGGGGTGACAAAGGACCTTTTGCCTGGCCAGTCATTGTCTGATCCAGGCATTAAAGTTGATTCAGGAGTAGTGGCAAGGTGGGGGAGACCCCCTTGTTGTCAGAAATGGTGGAGGAAGGTAAGAATGATGGCCACTTAGCCGCAGGGTTTCAGGAGATGTTTAGAATGGGATTACAGTTGGAAAACCAAAGAACAGAGATGAGGAAGGTTAAATGTAAGTTTAAACAGTTAGAACATTTCTTGATGCAAAAAGAGAAAGAAGAGAGAGAGAGGGATGGGATGCAGGCTTCAGTTAGATCAGCAGATTTGATTATGCCTTTAATTACAACAGGTAATGTAACTCATTACCAACCGTGGGGTCACACTGATTTAGACGGGTTAATATTTAGACTGCCTATTTTACAAGAGGGAGCGGGGAGTTGGATTGGAAAGTTGGAAGCTGAAATGGTAGGGAAGCGTTTAGCCGTAGGAGATATTAAGGTGTTATTAAATCAGATTCTCACTAAGGAGACGGCCACTGAGGTGTTCAATAGAGTGGGACTGGGAAGAGTTATGGGGGACCCACTGGTGGATGAGGTATCATTCGATACTTATAGAAATGATGTTCGGAGAGCTCTGAGAGGAGCATACCCTAATACGTTGTCTTTGTCAAGTCTGTCTGTTAACAGGTTAAGATCAGATGAAAATCCGGCTGCGTTTGTGGAAAAGGCTGAGGCGGACTGGTGTGTGCAAATGGAGACAGGTCTACAAAATGATAAGGGGATGCAGCAATTTATGAGGAAGGCTATTATTGAAGCACTTCCATTGTTAGTAAGGAAAAAACTAGAGAATTATAATCGGATTGAGAGTATGCCAAGAACTGAGTTTAGAGATACTGTCACTCATTTTGTTAAGTTACAGAGGGAGATAGATGACAATTTTGAGAAACAGGAGGTTGAGAGGAAACGGAAGGTGACTCAGACTCAGTTGAATAACTTAGAAAGGGGGGTCCACACGCAGGCACCACAGCTGGGGGTGAGAGCCCAGGGCCTGGGGCCACATGATATGCTAAATTCAGGAAATGCTCCATTGGCACCACAACAGTCATCACAGCCATTACCTGGGCCTCAATTAGCACATGGCCCCCCACCACAAACGCACTGGCATTTATATTGGCCACCTCAGCCTTACCCGCAGGGTGATGCTCAACAATGGGGGCATAGTCAGGTAAGACACAGAGGTGGCGGAGCAGGAACAGGCAGAGGAGGTGTTGGGAGAGGACAGAATAAAAGAGGTGAGCCCCAGAAGTGTTGGGTTTGTGGCCGAATGGGACATATTTCCAGAGATTGTGCTCATAGACAGGAGATGAGAGAGCAGAGACATTAAGCCACAGCTGGGTAACTCCGATGGTGAGAGATGAAAGATGGAGAGTAGCATTGAATGGAAGGAAACAGATCAAAGTTA
This sequence comes from Clupea harengus, assembly GCF_900700415.2. Lineage (NCBI taxonomy): Eukaryota > Metazoa > Chordata > Actinopteri > Clupeiformes > Clupeidae > Clupea > Clupea harengus. The sequence goes on along the minus strand of NC_045153.1, from coordinate 24,311,969 downwards.
GGGCTGTGGGTATAATTGTAGGACCAGAAGGAGTAGGAGTGGAGGCTAAGTTGGATCCTCAATTGTACACTAAAGCATATGATATGCCGAATGCCACACCGCACATTACACTTAAAGTGGGCATAGGATTTAGGGACAGAGACGTTGGTCATATGATGGTGAGAGCCAAAGCTAGTGTATGGGTGTCAGCAGAAGGGTTAGTGAAAGAGGGGGTTAGGATGTCAAAAGATAACACCTTAATGCAGATCAGGCATTCAGTTAAGTTGGAAGGGGAGCCATGGCAAGTAGAGGTGATTGAGTGAGAGAGGATAGAGGAGGAATATACAGTGGGTGACTTTTATGGGAATCCATACGGTATATATGATGGGTATGAAAGAATAGGTATTGAAATGTTGAATACATGGGTGTTGCTTGAGGATTGTAGCTTGGTGGAAGTGAGTGGAATTGGATCGTGTATAGAATGGGAATTAGTGGGATTAAATAAATAAGGTAATTGACAGATTGAATAAAGCACAGTTATATATTGCATAGCATATAATACATTTTGACATTTGTTCCTGGCTGATGGTAATCTGTGAGTTTCACACATGGGATTATTTACGGTTTATGAATATGAAATTGGGTTTGCTGGTAAAAATACATGTGTGATGCATATTGGGTTGAAAGGTTGATTAAGTAGTGGATGAATGCTGAGAGTTGGATAGTCGCAGCTGGAGTGTAAAAATGTTATTCTGACAAGGATATGGAATGGGTGCTTGGTTGATGACTTTGATAACAATCTGCATTGAAAGTTTTTTTGTTTGCAGGCCAGCAGCAGGAGAGATAGTGGAGAAGATAGCACAGAGGGTTAAGGAATGTAGTGGTTGGTACAGCTGTTGTTGAAGAAAGGACCCCTGCGTCCCCCTCTGGTTCATACACAAAAGGCCCTCGGGTGGGGTCATGGGAAGCCAGGCAGGGGTAGGTAAGAAGTATGGTTATTTAGCAACAGGACGTCAGGAAAGGGTTAAGAGAAAGTTTATTGGCGAGAGTGAGAAAACAAGAGATTGATAGAGCCTAGCGGGGGTTTAGAAGAGAGTTTTGGAAGTAATTAATATGACTAAGGGGTAAACTGATAAGAAAGAGCAGGAGGCAAAAGGGGTATATGGAGGTATGTTTTGTAGTAAGAAAAGTTAAAGTTAGAATGGGCTATAGATAAGGACTTTTAAATGAATAAATTAGGGTTTAAAACATTAGATCATTTCTTGAAATAAAATTAAAAACAGGGTAATTACATATGTATTTATAGATTGAGGGAATAGGAAAATGGATAGACAGAAGGAAAGTGGTTTGAAGGCGGTACATGGAAAGTAAGAATGAGAAGGTAAATGGGAAGTTAAAGAGATGGAAAATGAGGGGTAGGATATGTTATGTTTCATTTATCAGTATTCTAGGTATACAGATGAGAGGAGTGACAGAGAGAGGGGGAGCCGTGCGCAGGCGTTGGTGAAATTTAAGAAAGCAAGCCAGGTTGAGGATGGAACTAGATGGCTGATACCTAAGGTTAATGTAAGGAACTGTGTGGTTTTGTGTTAATACCTTGAAAGTATATATGAAAATAACATGGTTTTTAAGTGTCTCTTACAGGGTTGGTGGAAACATCAGTAAAAGGGGTTTGGGCTGAGGAACCGCAGGAACAGAATGGTTTGTTTGTATTTGCATTGGGGGATGGGCGATAGGAAGGAGTGACATGCCCTTTGTAGTATTGGTATATACTAGTGATGTATCCTGGTGTGAGTGGGGTGATTTTAGTTTTCAAGCCAGGTTATAGCCAGGTTAGTAAGATCCTTTGTTATTATAATGTGAGTCTTTATGCTTTGATAAGCCACGTGGGCAGGGTTTCCGGTCAGATAGTGTTTCAGCAATTCATTTATAGCCAAACTTAGTGATGAAGATATTATGTACATAAGTGATGTTATTATAGTTCATGGGATAAGACCAAATTGATTTAAAAATGGGGTAAACTGCAGGCTTGGTAAACTATTGAGCTGTTATTGTGGCCACATGACAACTCTATACATGTTATCTGCCTTGTAAATTGTGCACGCACTTTTTCGTTTTCAGTGCGTAAGGGGGGAGGTATTAGAATTCAATTAGGAACATTAAATGTATGGGGTTTTGGTCACCCTATTTATGGGAGGTTTTGGGATGAAATTTTGCATAATGCTATGGTTGTAACATCTATAATAAGGAATAAAGGAGTGGAGATCAAACCTCGGGGAATGTTATGGGGTGTGGGTACAGGTTATACCCACTGATATGTTTCTTTAATCTTTTTTATGGCTCAGGAATGAAGGATAACTTGGTACCTGAGCTCAGCGGGAAATATAGAAGTGAATGCCAGGGATTTGGCCGCTGAATCTTATTGTTCCATTTGGAATGTGTTATACTGAAAGGTATAAGTGTATAGATATGACAAGGGAAATATAGACATTATAGTAATGGATGGGTTTTATATGATGGGTTAAGGTATGTCTGAGGACAGGACTGAAGCTAAGAGATGGTAAGTGTCATGAGCTGTGGGAGAGATAATGTAGCTGAATGGATGGTAGTTTATTTAAGGAGTTAAAGTTAGGGGAAATAGACAATCATAATGGAGAAAATGAAAATGGTCTATAATTATATGTAAGGAAACTAGGTAAACTACTGAATCTTTAAGTGTACATGAGGCAGGAGCGCTGCACGGAGCAGTCATGCGCTGGGACACAGGAGTGAACTGGAGGAGTGTGAGAGAATGGATGAACTGAAGGTGGGTCAGCTGCATACAATCATGGGTGTGATTGGAGACGAAATGCAGCTGGAAGTGTGAATGTCATGGAAGGAAAAGGTGTGTGAGTGTGCCGAAGGGGAGTTGCTGAAGCAGACTTCAGCACAAACTTAAAGGTAAGTATATGTTATATGTGGGAATCTTTGTTTTAATCAAGCATTTGGGGAATTATGTTAGTATAACATTAAGACATGTGGGAAATTATGGAATGCAATCTCTGGATATCGTACTACACACTTTGGAAGTATGCCTAGGAAATATGTGAAAATTATGTGTATAGATTGTTTTTAATCTTTGGAATTATATATACACAGGTGGAAGCTTATGGACTGGTCCAGTCGGGAGACTGGTGATGGGTTATGGTTCTTAAAACAAAATAATCTCCAGCCAATAGGGCTGAGAGGTGAAGGGGTTAAGTGTGTTGTATCGTGTTAACTGTTTTGCAGGACCACTAGGCGGTGGGACTACCACAATTCGAGGGAGCTGAGTTGGAGTGGGGACCATTCAGATGTAGCAGCTGGACCTGGGTGAAGGGCTGCCAAGGTCATGGACATGCTGCAGTGGATGGATGTGTCTACCCTTGGGGAAAGGGAACTGATGGAGCTCAACATGGTCAGAGGAGGCTTTCCGGCGGATTCAGATGGAAGACCTCATCAGTGGAACTTATAAGAAGATGTTTGTTGTGGGACATCCACAACAATTCTACAACAGCACGCAGAACATTCATACATATTAAGACTGTACCACTTGCATAACATTGCATACATAATTGGATGTGTATTGTTTATATTTATATTGCTTGTTTTGTTTGTTTTAATGTTTGGTTTTCTGTATGTTTGTTTGTATTGTATTTTTGTATGTTTCTTTATATGTTACACAACACTGCATTCAGAAACTGATGGAAAAGAGGATGTGCATGGTTGCCTTCCGCAGCCTGCGGAATGCAGGTGTCGCTGTACAGGACAGGGCAATGGGTCCAGTTTTTACCTTAAAATAAGAAGGTTTTTGTTCTCATCTGTGGGGATAGGGGCATGGCATCTCAGGAGTAAAGGAACACCAGAATGTGGATACTGATATTGTTACACCTAAGTTTATCCATGTGAATGGAGACTGAACAAAACACACAACACTGCATACACGATAAGATGGTTGTATTACATTTTGTATGTTCTGTAAAAACTACTGTATGCTCATCTAGGACCACCCTAGTGAGACTGTTGTATTGTATGGGGGTATTAATATGGAGTTAGATGAAGTGGATGGACTGTTTAAAATAATGCTAAAACTGGGTTTTGATGTATAGGAGTTCAAATGTACTTGTTTCATCATATGATAGATTGATAGTGTGTATTTGATAGAGTTATGAAAATATGGTTTAGTGTGTCCATATGGACACAAAGGGGGGAATATGTGGGATATTTTAATATGATTCAGAAGGAAGGTCAGATAATTACACTCTAAAACACGATGTTAGAAAAGGGGTTTGGCCCACCGGGTAGAGGATGGGTCATGATACACATTTTAAGCTTTCTGATTGGATGGAGTCAGGTTAGGGGTTAAGGATGTGGTTGGTCATATGATGGCCAGTCAAAGCTGAAGTGGGAGTGTCAGAAGAGGTTTAAATGGCAGCGCGGGACTGTAGGCAGACAGAAACATTCTAGAACTTTCTCTTATTGTGGTTTAAGATCTTCAATAAACCCTGCTTGAAGAATTCAGCATCTGCTGTTCGACTCCTGCTTAAATGGGACCGCGTGTGTGTATATTTTAGACACGACAATATTTAGGGCATGTTATATCGGCTCGTGGTGTGGCGACTGACCCAGATAAGATCCAGACTGTCCTGCAGTGGAAGCGCCCTACCACCCTGACCGACCTGCGTTCATTCTTGGGGTTTGCCTCTTATTACCGCAGGTTCGTGGCAGGCTTTGCCAAGCATGCAGGGCCTTTACACAAGCTTGTAGCAGAAGTCCAAGGGAAGGGAAAGAAGAGGGGTGGAGCTAATGCCATGCTGGGAAATCTCTGGAATGACCACTGTGAAAAAGCGTTTGAGACACTAAAACAGGAACTTGTAAGTGCCCCAGTCCTCAAGTATGCAGACTTTTCAAAGCCATTTGTCCTTGAAATAGATGCCAGTCACCAGGGCCTGGGGGCTGTCCTGTCTCAGGAGGTGGACGGGAAGAGACGACCCATTGCCTTCGCCAGTAGAACATTGCGGCCATCTGAAAGAAATATGTCGAACTACAGTTTGATGAAGCTAGAGTTTCTGGCATTGAAATGGGCGGTGACGGAGCGGTTCAGAGAATATCTGCTCGGGGCCAAATTTGTTGTCTATACAGACAACAATCCCTTAAGCCACCTGCAGACTGCCAAGTTAGCTGCCGTTGAACAGAGGTGGGCCTCCTAGTTGGCAGTTTTCGACTTTCAGTTGAAATATCGCCCTGGTACAGCAAACCGGAATGCCGACGTCCTGTCACGTCAGAATCGTGATCTGTCCACACAGCTTGTTACAGCCTTGGTCTCTGGCATTACGGTTCCATTGGAGTTAAGGGTTTCCGAGGTACTACCAGAACACCTGGCACAACAAGCAGTGATCGCCACCATCGATGCAGCTCCCATCCGCTTGCCAGCAGACCTACGAGCACTCCAGGCAAAAGACTCAGTGATTGGTGCCTTTTTGGTGTACTGGAGGAGGACCCGGCCGCCAAATAGGCAGGAGAGAACACAGGAAGCCGAGATGGTACTGGAGCTAGCTCGTCAGTGGCGCAGAATCCGAGAGCAAGATGGCATCTTGTATCGTGAGATTCAACAACTCCCCAGCGCGGGACCTCAAACTACAGCTACTACTACCCAAAGTGCTGCACAAGGAGGTATTAACAAGCTTGCATGACAATCATGGCCACCAAGGGGTGGAAAGGACCACTGAACTAGTCCGTCAGAGGTGTTACTGGCCTAAGATGCGTCGGGACATTGAGCAGTGGTGCAAAGAATGCGAGCGGTGCACTCTAGCCAAGGGAGTGGTTCCTACTGCCCGCACTTATGCAGGCCACCTATTGGCCACCAAACCCCTGGAAGTTGTCGCCATTGACTTTTCAACACTGGAAAAAGCCAGTAATGGCTATGAAAATGTCCTCATTGTTACCGATGTGTTTTCCAAATTCACCCAGGCCTACCCAACTGCTAATCAGCAGGCAGAGACTGTGGCCAAGGTTCTTACGGAAAAGTGGTTCTACTCCTTTGGGGTGCCAAAAAGAATCCACTCAGACCAAGGCCGGTCCTTTGAGGGAGAATTGCTGAAGCGCCTGTGCAAGTTGTATGGGATTAACAAAAGCAGAACCACCCCCTATCACCCGCAAGGTAACGGGCAATGTGAACGTTTTAATCGTACACTCCACGACCTTTTACGGACCCTGCCCCCTGAGAAGAAGAAAAGGTGGCCCCAAGCTCTTCCACACTTGCTGTTTGCATACAACACATCTGTCCATCAGTCCACAGGTCACTCCCCATATGAGCTCATGTTTGGGCAGAAGCCCCAACTTCCGGTGGATTTCCTGCTGGGGCTGGGAGCAGAAGATCCAGAAAACACACCTCCAACCGATTGGGTAACTACCCACAAAGAACATCTGGCCGAAATCTACGCTGACGCCAAGAGCCGTCTGGAGGCAGCAGCGACCACCAGAGAACGTTACGGTCAGCCTCCACCCCCCCTCCTAGTGAATGCCAGGGTGTATCGTAGAAGCCATCCACTCGGCCGGCATAAAATCCAAGATCTGTGGGACCCAAGAGCATACCGAGTGGTGAAATGCCGGGACGACAAGGGGCTGGTGTATCATATTACACCTGAAGATGGATTGGGTCCAGACATGAATGTCCACCGCTTGGAGTTAAAAGCTCTGCCAGGCCAGGATAAACCACCGGTGGATGCTCTTGTGGACGTTCCATGTGGCACAGCAGAAAATGATGACCGACCAAAGGCCAATGAAAAGGATGAGGATGAGGATGAGGTGTGTTTCCAAGTTCTACCTAATCAGCCATATACAAGGCCTTGCTGTGAAGCTGGACAAGATGGGACACTGGCTGGACAACAAATGCCCAGCTACTGCCTGTCACAAGGTGACTCGGAAACCCCAATGACAACAGTAGGTGGCACAGGTAGCTCCTCTCCAAAGGTGGGGTCAGACTCACCCCAAGGAATTATGCCGTTGGGAGAAGACCCAGTGAGACGCCCAAGACGGGCACGAGCAGGCCAACACGCCAACCCCTTCCGGTTACCACAGTCAGCTACCCAACACCTGGAGGGCCAACAAAACGCCATTCAGTCAGTTAACCTTACCCCCAGCTGTTATTTTAGACCATGGCATTAGAAAGAATTTGATCACCGGCACCGGGACGGTGACCTTTCAAAGTGGGGGGAATATGTGACGGGTGGGAGTGGGATAAGTGAGTCACCTGTTTCCTAGCGAGTCACCTGACACTCCTTTAATTTCTTCCGGTCACAAGCAGGTAAAATAGCACACCGCGAGGTCAGTCTTTTGTTTGAATTAGCAGCGCGGCAAACGCAGTGGTGAGAGCACTGTTGGAATGGGGATTCTGCCGGTGGTGATTTTACGTGAAGCGGTGCACCGTGCTTAAAATACTTTGTTCCGGTCTACATTCTATGCAACAGCACAGATGTACAGGAGTCATTTGTAGCCACTGTTTTTCCCTACCTTAGATTTATATTAAATACGAAATTAGTGGGGTGGAACATTTAAACCACATTCGCTGTTCCAGTGCAACTAGTATTAAGCCAGCAGCTCAAGGCTTGCCTTGGCGGTTATGTTCTGCTACAATGTGTGCCTTTTGACCGTGTGTGTGTGAAACCACCTCCAAGTTGTGTTTGGTTATTTATTTATTTATTGTGTTTGGCTGACCCTACTCTTTTCTTTTCATTCCTTTGCAGTGAGAGTGCTCTCTTTTGGTGTGATTAATTATGATTTGATAGCTCTGTCACTATTGACATATTCGTGTCCTTTCGTTATCTTAAGTTTGTAGCAGGCATAGTAGCCTAACCGCAGCTCTGGTGCTGCTTGGTATTAGTGCCTTGTGTCCCCAAGATTGTGCAATATTGTATCACTATTGATATACAAGCTATTTATTGCCACACTGATCTTAAGTATTTATTGATAAGCATCTATTTGTATCTCTGCCTGCAAATAAGACATCAGAAAATAAAGTGCATTATTTTCATACGCCGCCTCCTTTCCTCATTCATTTAATTGAATAACCCATAGTGGGGAATACCGGGTCCACAACCCCCTTGTCCTAGCTAATTCTGATTCTTAGCCAAGCTTCAGTCTGGTCTAGGTTACATATAGTCGAGGACAGATGCCGTTAGCCAAGATTATGGCCATATGGGTGCACCAATCTCTCCAGCTATTGACCCCACAATTCTGGAAGGATGTTACCCCAATGCATAAAGTTAGATACGAAGAGAAAGAAGAGAAACAGAACAAATGTACAATATCTGTAGAACGTGGTCAAACCATAAAGATGTGCATCACAAAGAAGTACTTAGCACTTTGGACTTTGAATGAAATACCATGTATAGTACATACAGTTAAAGCCCCAGTAAGGAGTTTTTCCCTTGGAGCTCCCCCTTAAGGTTTGGAGGTATTTAACTTTTACTTCAGTGTCGTAAATACCCAGTTACGATAGATGCAGCCTCGCATACACTTGTATTGATGACCAGACGAAGTCAGAAACCAACAAATTATGTCAACCGATAAGGTAAGAATATTCAAAGATTTTACATAAATATGACTGCATAGTTTTATTCATTGTGATATCGGAGATGAATGCTAACATAACCAAATGAATGACAACATTTAGTTTAGATGAAATACCGATCGCGTTTTCAGCCTATACATTGTGTGATCGAATACAATATTATTGACAACACCAAAACGCTACATATTCATCATTTACATTGGAACGTGTAATTCATTACAAGCTAGCGAAGTTAGGTTTCCAAGGTTGCAAACTTCTAAGGCTTACCTTGCGTGTGATTGACTAAGACTAACGTGTGAAATCCTTGGCGTGTGAGACACTGATTTGCATGCTAGTCTGAGACGGTCGATGACTTTTGGCATCTACTAAAATAGGGTGACCAGACGTCCTCTCTAACCCGGACAGGTCCTCTTTCGAGACCTAAAAAATGCGTCCAGCAGGGATTCCAAAAACGTCTGGGATTTTGCCTTGTCGGATATCTGTGTTTATCTGGGTCTTTCACAAACGGTATTTCCCTTACGTTCCACCTTCTTGCGCGAGCTCTGGCTGTAGAGAAAACTGTCAATGGTCGATAGCCTTGTCAGTGCTGGCAGATGTACGATAATTATCCTCTAAATACGATCATTCTGAGCCTTTGGTAAATTTCGTCGCGGGGGAGGGCTATAGGGATTTGTAGCTCAAGTGAGTAGGTTAACGTTGTAGGCTAGAGTCTACTAGCTAGTTAAAGCTGGCTGAGTTACTGAGTAGGCTAGCATACCCACAGGATCAATGAACTGGCATGATAAAAGAGAGCCACGACATCTATAATTAACTCGTGATGATTTAACCATTTCGTTTCTTTTACTATTTTAAACTTCATGTGCTATACCTTTATATCCAGCAGCTGATTATGGCAGCCTTCACCAGCTTGGGTCAGACAGTCGCTCCAAGTCTGTTTACTAGACGTTATCACCGTCTGTCTGCACGCTCGCTAGGCACGTTCACTCACGACCAAACAGAGCAGTGCGCTTGACACCACAGTCTCAAACAGGCGGGATTCCTGTGCTACTCGAGACTATTTTATTTCTAACTCTAAAAATTAAGCAACATAAGTTCACTAAATCGGTTGTTAGGTGTGAATTTGAATTTGACATAGACTCAAGATGTGTGTTGTGTCAGGTTATTATTATTTAAAAAAAATATTTTTTTCACACATTTTCAGATGCAAATTCAGATGTTTCTATAGCTTAATACCAAAGAAGGTTGTCAGATCCTTTTCAGAGATTGTATAATGTTGGAATGGCATGACCAAACTACTTCAGAAAGTTAATAGGTCATTCAAACTTTTAGATCTGAAGTGCAGCACTAGCCTACGTGTGAAACTCAAACATTCATTATGGATTGCACATTTTTCTACCTGTATGAGAACAGTCATTAACTATCTCTAGTGATGAAGAGCAATGTTTTTTTTTCATGTAGCTGTAGTTTCACAGTCAACACTTATTGCTTATTATTACTACAATATTACTTCAGTGTCCCACATCACTCCACTACATCACAGTAAGCAGGGACTGTTTACATGAGGCTGTGGTAATAATAATAGTAATTTGTGATCAAACACAATTACACGGCTCAGCAACATTAAGACTGTATTTTGTGCATAAGGAGTTGTCATGTTTTCTTAGCACAACACAATAATGTGTTTCGAGTGTAGAATGATACCTTACATTTACTAATTGTTAGATTGTATTCATCAGTGCTGCATGGGGTAAATGGCTATTGATTCCTCAACAGTAACAAAGTGGTGGTACAGAACACTTGGATTTTAGCTACAACGTCAAACATCATTCTACCAGAGTAGGGAATTTCATTATACAACTTCAGTTTCTACAGTGGAATGGACATTTAAATACTTGTGTTGTAGTCAGATTGATTAGAATTATACTGCGCCCTTCTGGTTTAAAATTTCAATCTGTGGCACATAAAAGAACTTGGAATATCATATCATTTTTGTATTGTTCATTTCTGCAGAGAGCCTATAGAAAGGATGAACTTGCATAACTGCTTTGTTCATTTTCTGACCCTGTATATTTCTATATCTCATGTGTTTATTGCCTTGTACATAGGTCTGTGTAAAATTTGGCTATCAGATGGAAATACCCTTTCCTAAATCATACAGGCTGTTTGTTTGTTACTGAATGTTTAATAAACAGTGCTTGTTTATAGAAAAAAATAAAGATTCCACAAATCTATAGATAATTTTTATGTAATCTGTGTCTCCACAGTTGATTATCTGGGTCTAAACAGCACAGATTGAAATGTGGCAAAATTTGAAAACAATGTAGTAGTTTATCGCTAAGCTACAGCTGCAGGTTGTACCAGTGCGGTAGGTTCTCAGGACGGGGTAATGGCTCCACATTAACATGATGTTATCATGAGCTTGGCAAGAAAGATGGTTTTCCTTTTTGTGCAGAATATTATAGATCATATAAATATAGTCTATTTAGACAGTGAACTTCCACCACACCAGCTTTGAAGCTTCTTTTTGCTTAAAGATAAACTTTAATGGGGGTTTGAATTGCTCATTTGTCTGATTAGTCACATTTCTAGTACATGATACTAAACACTTGAAATTAAAACACTAAAACAGAATTACAGACATAAACATTCTACGGGCACAGGGAGTACGTCACATAACAAGCACAACATGGAAGTACAGGCAATCACACGTACATAACGCCACAATAGTTTTGAACGCTTTTTTATTGCTGTTACTCTAAGTTTCTGATTTGTCTTTATGCTATTCTTAAACTACTTAACAGTTTACCACATCTAGTAAGGCTATGTATAAATAACCATATTTAGCCTGAAAAAGAAAAAGAACTGCACCAGACACATAATAATAATCAAAGATAAATCACACAATCCAAGGGGCATAAAACAGGGAGTTAAAGAAGAAGTTAAAGTTAAGGAAGTAAATCATTTTAAAATAGTTTAAAGTTGTCCACTGAGCCCACCTCGCTAAAAACCTACTTTGTGAAAGGGTGTTCCACGCCATGAGAACATCAGCAGAACAGGAAAAGTAAATCCAAGAGGTTCCTTTTCTGTTAATGATTGAGTCAGTCTCCATCACTACATAAGGTAGGAATAAGATGGTGTAAATACAAAGAACAAGAACCAGGGTTGCCATAATCTGTCTCTGGTCCTTATGAGGTACTGATGTCCTGGAGGGGCCACAAGCACAACCTCAAACAAATATTTATAGAAATAGAATTTTGAATGTGGTGATGATTTTAAACGTGTTGTATCTGGGCTATACATAGCTCCTTTAGCTTAGACTTGGTCTTCTGTCACATTTGTTGTAACTGTGTCTTCTTCATGTCTCTTATAAAAACAGGAACGAAGAGCACTAAAGATATCTTTAGCATCCTTCCTCATGAACACATAAAGTAGAAAATCAAATAGGGGGTTCAATGCAATAAGAATTTCAGTATTTTGAGAATCTTGATCAATATATGCATCTGTAAATTCAGCTATAATCATTATTATTATATGAGGTAGGAATAAGATGGTGTAAACACAAAGAACAAGAGCCAGGATTCCCATAATCTGTCTCTGGTCATTACGAGGTACTGATGTCCTGGAGAGGGCCCTCCATGTCCCCACAAAAAAGAACACCACCAGGGGGTAAGGCAGCAGCGAATACACAACAACAACTAAAACCAAATTGTCATAGCTTAGCATAGAAAGGATGACACACAATATCAATACAAATATCCAAACAGCAACAGACACAAACACTGATATCCTCATCTTTAGCATGTTTCGGTACCAAACAGGGTGAGCAATCATTGTATATCTCTCTGCAGATAGACACACCATAAAGCAAATGTTAAGTCCCACACCAAATAAGTACATTATCTCCATAAGTATTAAAACTTCATACACTTCATGCATTTTTCTTGTTACACTCAAAATCAGTTTGGCAAAAACCTGAATCAGATCAGAAATGAACAGGTTTATAACATACACAGGAGCAACATGATTGGTTTTGAGTAGAGAGTGCAACCCATGAATAGCCACACATATTAGAGGGAGGGCAACAGATAAAATTAGACAGTGAACGATCAGGAGAATGGTTTCAAAATCCAAAAATGATGGCTCAGTGTAGTTGTTTGCGGATGTCTGGTTGTGAGGTTCCTCCATTTCAGTTGTATTCTTTGCCTCTAGAAAGATCAAATGACAAACATTCTGGACATCCACAAACTTTACTCACATCGACTTTTACAGTTCTGTTTACTCTTCTGAATGCATCTAAAAAGAACCCACTTAGTTTAAAATACTGCTCTATATATGTATTATTCATGGGCTGAGAGTATCTCAATGTTCAGAGTCAATATTTCCAATTGTGTAGGTAAAATGGCATTGCTGAGGCTGTATGCTGCCCTGTGATTATAAGGTTCCTCCTCTTTTCAGATAGAACTTGTGCTCCTTGGGCCTCATTCTCGAACGCAGTTAAGAAGAATTTAAGAGGAATTTAAGAGGAATTGGATTTAGGACAACATTCGGCATTCATGAAAGTTTTCTCATCTGGGATTTGCTCTGAACTTCAGAAGACTTTCCGAACTCGAAATAGCAGTCGTAACTCGGCCAGAGTTTTCTCAAATGCGATTCCTTAAAAAACCACAAGATGGCCCCGTGGGCCATCTTGTGGTTTTTTGAGGAATCGCATTTAAGAAAACTCTCCGTGTTAATGAATGTGAGAAATCGTTGGTGATTGCGTTCACATCAACTCTACAGATCCTCGGATTAAAGTATCATTAACAATTACGTTTCACATGTAGGCCTATAGTCATGATTCTACGAGGCACCGTGATGTCATAAAATAAATAAAAGGACTACACCGGAATGCTGCGCTCGTCTAGTGAGCGTCGTTTGGCACTGCCGTCTGTGCAAGTACGGCAATCCAGAATTTTCAAGTAGTTCCACGTTGGTGGAACGAACTGCCTAGCACTACCAGAGCAGGCGCGTCCCTCTCTACCTTTAAGAAGCTTTTGAAGACCCAACTCTTCAGAGAGCACCTCCCTTCCTAACTGGCACTTCGACTAGTGCTTAACTTGCACTTATAGCAGTTACATTCCTGCACTTCGTTTTTATTTCCTATTTCGTTTTTCTATTTCTTATGTAAAGTAGTATTTATTGTTACACTAGGTCTCTATTGCTCGTAGCTTGACTGTTCTATCCCTTGTACGTCGCTTTGGACAAAAGTGTCTGCTAAATGACTAAATGTAATGTACACGAAACCGCTTTGACATGACTCGTTTACGAGTTGCTTTCGTGTAGATTCGGTCGATTCCGACTGCACACGTCACTACGGTTGCGTGCCCTTATAAGGAGCTGGCAGGGCGTGTATGTATGCAAATTCAGGAGCACGAGAACGCGCTTTCAATTTAAGAAAACTCTTCCGGGGGAGCACAGCCCAGAAAACTCCTGCTGCGTAGGACCACATTTTCAAGCGTGCATGAATTTGGCGGATGTCTTTTGCTTACGTTGTTTTTCCGAAGCCCGTAAGAAACATTTCAGAAGAAACTTCAGAAAATGTTCGAGAATGAGGGCCCTTGTCTCTTGGCAGATCAAATAAGAAATACTCTTTTCTGATTGGCTGGCAGATCAAATGACATGAATTCTGGACATTAATTACACCTCATATACTTCAAGATGAGAAATACTCTTCTCTTATTGGCTGGCAGGTGTCCCAATATGTCTGTATAACAGGACACCCATGAAGTCAATCAGGTAAAAAACTGTATTGACTGTTTTATATCAATGTTCTGGAAACTTTGAATGGTAACAAACATTAACTCCCAACTTCTATACTTGTCTTTAATCATCACAATAAATGAATGTGCAACTAAAAAAAGACCACTTAATTTAAACTGTTGGATTGTTAAACTTTTGTTCACTTTAAAACTGTTGATGTTGTCATAAAGCAGAAGAGGCACTGTGAGCTCACCTGTAGAAGACTCTCCCAACTGTGTCCTGGTGAATGCGTCAATGAGGAGCCTTTCAGGGAAGATCTTGTCAGTCTTCACACCAGCTTGAGCTGATGACACACAGCGCAGTGGAAATTATTTAAATGAATTATGATCAAATATGTACTAGACTTGGTCTGTATCTCTGACACCATCATTGAACTTTCCTGCAATAACAGTTAACCACTGATCTTCCATCTAAACCAATCATCATTTTATAGAAATAGCTTGACAACCACTAGATGTGAAGTGGCACCACTGAATAATGTTCAAAAGAAAAGTCTAGCTAGGTTCAAACTTCATGAGATGTCACACCCTGCATCTCTACCACATTCTGTCAGACATGACATCCTGTTTTTCAACTGGCTGAAACCAGTTCCACACTAGCAGTCAGACTAATAAATATTGTATATTTTGTGTGTGTGTTTCTGTCAGAGAATTGAATGATTTACAATAAAGAACAGAGGGGCATATCATCACCAATTGAGTTAAAGATATGGACAAGGAAGGAAACTGTAGCGTGATAACAAACTGTATAAATGCCTTGCTCACTCTCTGCCAGGGGCTTCTCAACTTTGTTACGGACAGTTTGAGTCAAATTTTTGAAAAAACCTTTTGCTTCACTACTTACTTGTTGTGACGAACATCAAAATGTCCAAGGTCCAATCAAAATTTTTATTTGCTTTTAAACGTTTGTACCTTTTACCAGTCACAGGTCTGAAATTGAAATCAATAAGAGATTGAATAAAAGTACATTTTCCCTGACGCAAAACCTCATATAGACATTTTACTTGTATGTTATTTCCCATATCCTACCAGTTACCAGTATTTCAGAAGAAAACACACACACACACAGACACTCACACACACACACAATCTATACAAGACACTACATAAGGTATTACAATACACCTAATTCAACCTTTGTGACTTTTTGTAAAATAGAAAAGAAAAAGAAAACTAAAGAATCATTGTGAGCTCACCTGTACACAGTTCTCTCAGCTGTGTCTGGTGAATTGGTCTGTGAAAAGCCCTCCAGTGAGTTTAAACACTCTCCACAAGCCTCATAGAAGGTCCTGCATGTGCTCACAGGAGACTTGCTAGAGCACACAAGGACGGTAGAAATGAAACTTGAGGGTGATGCGATATCCAATGTAAGATCTGAAGAGTTAAGATGAGGGAGTTATATTTGACATCAAACAGGAAGTGTTTGTCAACTTGTCAAATATAATGACCTCACTTGAGAAGAGATGAAGCATCACCATGACACCAAGATCAGTGTTCAGGCGAGGGAAAACGTAAACGTAAATGTAAAATGTAATGGGTCAAGGGCGACCGCCACCGCCGTTGCGTGGCCTGCCTCGGCAGGGCCCACGCTGAGGCGGCGCTCTCAGGCGTCGACCCTGCCTGTGGCATCTGTGCTAGCCTCACGCTAGCTAAGGCTACAAAGCGCCTCGCACTATGGGAGCGCGTGGACGCTGAGAGGGCAGCACCGGCTCCATCCGGGGTTATCACCCCGAAGGACCGAGTGCGCCTTCAGCCTTGGGCAGCATTAGCGTCAGCAGCCGCTTTCCAGCCGCAGCTACGCATGCTAGCCTCTCCACGAGGCGGTGGAGCTACCCCCAGGCGAAGACCAGCCCAAGACCAGTCTGCTGGACTACTCGGACGAGCATGACTCGGACGAAGAGGACATGCAGCTCAGTCTGGATGTTCGGCCGCGGGCAACCTCTCCACCGGCCACATCACGGACACTGGGCCAGCAACTCCACGAGGTTGCGCTGAGAGCAGCCAGCTGCCTCGGGCTCCCTCTCCCTCCCAGTGTGCGGGCCTCGCTGCTGGACGGGGAGTTCTACGCTGGCCCCGCCGTGCCAGCTCCCAGCGCCCTCCCCTTTTTTGCAAAGGTCCACGGGGAGCTGATAAATCTGGCATGCTGATATTCATTTAAATTGTGAATGCACATCTTTTATTTATAATGTTCTCTCCCTTGTAGGCTACGTCGCTTTGGACAAAATCGTCTGCTAAATGTTATTTTTACACAGTTTTGAGAAAAGGGTTCTTCTACCACCTCTGACCAGAGGTGATGATACATTATAAAACTAAAGTATAAAAACGTGTGTGCAATTTCTAAGAGACGTTTTTAAGGCTGACATTAATTCTTCAAGATAGTTGTAACAAGTCTGAAATGACCTTCATGCTAACATCCTTGCCCTGTATGCTCGCACGTGCGACTGACATCTGCTGGGATCAGGCAGCGACAAGCCTGTAAGCGTCACAACTGAACGAGCTAATATATAAGGAATGAACAGGTTGAAGAAAAGACAAGACATAGAAAAGTGCGCGAACTCACCGAAAAACACATCCAAGGTAAGGTCAACTAATGTACGAATGTTAACTAGCTAGCTTGTTTGTCCCCTGATTGTAGCTAACATTGGCCAAGTATCCACATACAAGGAATTTTTTCTGGGTTTAGTTGCTCTCAATGTACTTAAACTGAAAAATATGCAGCATAACACAACAGTTTAGGATAAAATAAATAAATATAATATATAATAATAATAATAATAATTTGTCAACTGTTCATTAGAGTGACGGTCAGATCACAGACCACCTGTGACGCGTGTGGCCTGGGGAGACCCCGCCTTCCTATATCTAGGAATACACAGCGTCAACTCGTCACTCAAAATCCTCTTCTCGCTTCATACCAGAAGCTTTCTCTCGACCTCCCTACTTTTGGCAGAGTAGCTAGCTAAACTGTCCATAGCTGGAGTGACCAACTCCATCGCCGGGCGCTGGCAACACTCACCCAGGAGAGTAAAAGGTGAACCCTCGGCTGCAAAGCCCAGGCATTGTCGAGCTATCCGGATTGTCACCAAACAACGAATTTTATTCCTAGCCTCACGGCTAACGTGATCTGACCGAAGCTGACGCTACGGACGGACCAAACGGCGGGGGGGGGGGGGGGGGGGGGGGGTGGAACCAAACGAAAGGTGAAATGTGATGTAAAGTTAAAACATTGTGGTAAACTCATCTTTGACATGTGCTGCTAAGCTAGCATCAGGTCTATCCAATGTAGCTAGCTCCGTCTGATGGATGTTAGCTGTGAGGAAGCCATCCTTGATCTAATGTTAGAACATTGTGGTACATATTGATTTATATTCAACTATTTTGCCGAAATACCATAATTTATTTGGTGATATTTATGTCGAATGGCAGATTAGACTCAGATTGTGTCACTTTGTGTCTTCGGGTCAATGAACGATCGGGAGGTGAACGATTCGTTCATCTCCCAACCGTGTCTTCGGGTCAATGTTTCGTTCTTCTGCCAACCGAGTCTTCGGATCAATGATTCGTTCATCTGCCGGATACGGATCTTTGGATCATTTTTCACGTGACCTGCATAGGCTCAGTACTGGTAGCTAGAGGAAACAGAAATGATTCGTTCATTTTCCGACTCGGTCTTCGGATACGGATCTTTGGATCATTTCCCACGTGACCTGCATTCAACGAATCATTTCTGTTTCCTTGGCTGCCTATGCAAGTCCCGATGCGTGGCCACGAGAAAATGAACAAATCTTTTTTTGAGAGGACTCGTTACTCTCGAGTCCTTGTAAGGATTCGTTCAAAATGAACGAATCGTTCACGAACGACACATCACTATCAGAAACACCTTGTGAATCGTGACTTACAGAAAGAGAGCTGGCAGTAGTAAGCTACTAAATACACCAGGAAATAATAAAGCCTCTTGTTAGTATTTCGTTTGGTCTCAGCATTGATATTTTTGACCCTTTTGTGCTTTGTAGATAGAAAAATGCCACCAAAAAAGAAAAGAGACACTATCCGGAGAGATTAAGTAGCTATCAAGAAGCCCAGGTCATTGTTAGTAAGCTAGTAGGCTTACTACCCACACAGTGAAAACTTGCTAGCCTAACATCGCCACCCATTATACAATGGAAACATGTTTTGAAAGTTGTTAGTGTACAGCAGGGGTGACCAATGCGTTGATCGCAAAGCTTTTGGTGGTAGATCGTGTCATTTAAAAAAAAATGATGATAATAATAATAATTAAAATCAAGTTCTTATTTTTAATTTCTTCCTATAAATCGCCAGATCACAACGGAAGTAATTTAAGGTTACCTTCCCTATAGAACAGATCTATAGCTTTTTCGTGTATTAAACAAAATAAAAAGCTTTGTGTTATTTATCTTATTTACACTATGGCATGATCAAGCGTTTACAATTCTCCCCTGCTCTCTGTATCGTGCACAGCGGAGTTCCGCCCTGATGCGCACAAACACACACAGACACGTGCGCGCACACAGGTGAGCACACTCCCGCCAGCAGACAGAATTGGGCTTAAGAATCAGTGCACAGCTATGGAGACTGTCGGCAGAGATAACGTATTTCCTAAAGGATCCGTATTGAAACCGGAAGTCGTCACTTTACTCCGGTTGGATAAAACTTGTCACATGTCCTGAACAGAAATGGACAAGGACCTTTGATTTATTCTTTAGGAACCATGTCGATGCCTGACTTTTAATGTTGTGTCACGTTGTTGAATTTCAAGTTCAACATTAATAGCGATTGAATTACACTTGTGTACACCCAGGATGTTGCGCTCTTCTAGTGAGCGTCGTTTGGCACTGCCGTCTGTGCAAGTACGGCAGTCCAGACTATTCTCATTTGTAGTTCCACGTTGGTGGAATGAACTACCCAGCACTACCAGAGCAGGGGCGTCCCTCTCTACCTTTAAGAAGCTTTTGAAGACCCAACTCTTCAGAGAGCACTTCCCGTCCTAACTGGCACTTCGACTAGTGCGTAACTTGCAATTACAGCAGTTACATTTCTGCACTTCTTTCTTTCTTTTTTTATTTCATTTTGTTATATTTCTTATGTAAAGTAGTATTTATTTATTGTTACACCAGGTTCTATTGCTCGTAGCTTGAATATTCTCTCCCTTGTACGTCGCTTTGGACAAAAGCGTCTGCTAAATGACTAAATGTAAATGTAAATGTGTCGGTGTAATCGCTAGCGGTAAATCAACATAAATAACTTGAATGACTGATAAAGGATATATGTTACACATCACAAACACACACAATCGATGGGTTCTCTTTCAAGCATTCGTTTCGGTGTCTCACTATGGGATACGCCCCAGCTCGTATTCCTCAGAAGCCTTATATCATTACGCCAGCCCCATTGGCTGGCACCTGTGACGCGTGTGGCCTGGGGAGACCCCGCCTTCCTATATCTAGGAATACACAGCGTCAACTCGTCACTCAAAATCCTCTTCTCGCTTCATACCAGAAGCTTTCTCTCGACCTCCCTACTTTTGGCAGAGTAGCTAGCTAAACTGTCCATAGCTGGAGTGACCAACTCCATCGCCGGGCGCTGGCAACACTCACCCAGGAGAGTAAAAGGTGAACCCTCGGCTGCAAAGCCCAGGCATTGTCGAGCTATCCGGATTGTCACCAAACAACGAATTTTATTCCTAGCCTCACGGCTAACGTGATCTGACCGAAGCTGACGCTACGGACGGACCAGAAGCATTGGAGTTCAGCACACCAGCTAACCCCATTCGCGTTTAAACACACCAGCCTAAACGCACTTAGCGCAAGCTAAATGGCTACAGCAATGCAGAACATCTCCACCACGGAGGGCGAGGATGTCGACCGACTGTGCACTTGTGGAAACAAGATATCCAGCAAGGATACGCACCCGGTTTGTTCTACATGCCTAGGAGTGAAACATGCGGTTTGTGCAAACACTGTGCCCGTTTCACAGCCAAAACCCTGCGCCGTAGGCTAGCCCGCCAGGCTAGTCTAACAGGCAACGACCCTCTCCTGTCAACGGCTAGCTTAGCCCAGACGACCGCTCAGCAGACAGCAATGTCTCAGGAACAGCCCACCATGGCTGCCCAGAGCTGGAGCGAGCAGGTGGACACCTACGACCCCCTGTCGCAAGACATGGAGGAGTTGGAGTCGGAGGACGGTGACGACTATGAAAGGAACTCGGACCTACTCGTCTCAGACGATGAGGACGATTTTGACGCACCTTTCCTACCGAGCGCCCAGGCGCTAAACTCCTCATCAACCCTGGCTTCGGAGAAGGAGGCACCACCCTCCCCATTGATCAGTTTGGACTTGCAGGACGTGTGCAAACGCGCAGCAGACAAGCTGGCAATTCCGTGGCCAACGGTTACCGCAGAGACTGCGAAGTCGCAGTACGAGGGGAAGAGGCTGCCTATGGCAAAACGTTCGGCGAGACAACGCCTACCGATTTTCCCGGAACTGTTGGAGGAGCTCTCAGTCACATGGAAGGACAAGCCCTTCACGTGCAAGACGCCGATACAAGGTGGTTCTGTGTTGGACCTAGAGGGTATGGAAAAAGAAGGTCTTTTCCGTATGCCTGCAATGGAGCCGCTGGTTCCCGCGCATCTACAGCCGCGACGGCTTACCACGGCTGCCCCGACACTACCTTCCAAAGCAGAACGTCTACAATCAAGCCTGTCCGAGAGAGCGTACAAGACGGTAGCGTTGTCTGCAAGAGCCCTGAACGTCATCTCGATCCTCACAGCCTACCAGGCGGAGATACAGGAAGAGATGACTGCGAACCCAGGTCCAACCAAGTGGGACGAGATATGTGTAATCACCGACCTATCTCTGCGCCTGCAAAGATGTGCCGTCCAGGCTGCTGGAAGAGCCATGGCCACGATGGTGGTTCAAGAGCGGGCTCGCTGGCTAAACCTTGCCAACCTCTCTCACCCAGGGCGCCCCGCAAGAGGTGAATCCGGTTCACATGCAGCCCCGCCAGCCGGTCAGTCTGCCCCCCACCCCAACCCTGGGGCTAGGAGGAAGAAGATGACTGCCTGACCTTGCTAGGCCCCAGGGAGAAGACCCCCTGTTCACTGGCCCCCGTCCTCCATCCCACGTTCAGCCTGGGATTTTGTGTGGCAAACCCCAATGTTCAAAAGGGCCAACAGGGCCCGTTATGTCCAAAGGACACGACCCTGTAAAAAGAAAAATTGTTTGTACACAGGTTCTTTTGAAAAATTGTACTCATTTTTCTTGTTGCCAAAACAAAATAAAGGTTCCCCTTCATGTCCAAAAAATGTTGCAAAACATAAAGCACCCAATGTTGCAAAACAAAATGTGCACAGGCAATATAACATCTCCTCCGAGCACGGTCTCGGGAGAGATGAGCCACGTAAGTGCCAGCGGAGCGCAAGGCGCTCACACGCACACGGGCAGCCTCGTCATGTCACCATGTGGCGACCGAGCCCAGCACATGAAAGCCTGGGAGGCGTGAGTGAGGTCCAAATGGGTCCTACGCACGATCCAACACGGCTACAGGCTGCAGTTTCGCACCGCTCCTCCCATGTTCAGGGAAATTGTCTATTCACATACGCGGGGAGAAGCAGCCCAAATATTACAAGGGGAAATCGCCACACTGTTAATGAAAGGCGCTGTCAGAATAGTTCCGCCAGACCAAAGTCATGCAGGTTTCTATTCAAGATATTTCCTGGTCCCGAAGAAGGGAACACAAGCGCTGAGACCAATATTGGATCTAAGAACTCTCAACAAATAATTAAGAAAGTTTACGTTTCGAATGCTCACGTATCCAACCCTATTGCGATTCGTACGCCCAGGAGACTGGTTCACTACCGTGGATCTCACCGACGCGTACTATCACATAAAAATATACCCACCCCACAGCAAATACCTGAGATTCGCATTTCAGGGGGTGGCATACGAATTTCTGAAACTCCCATTTGGCTTATCACTAAGCCTACGGACGTTTGTAAAATGCACGGAAGCGGCTCTGGCTCCCCTGAGGGAGAAAGGGATCCGTATCGTTACTTTTGTGAACGACTTGGCTGTGGCATGCCAATCGGAAGCACTAGCGAAAGAGCATACAACAGCGCTCGTAGAACACCTCACTGCGTTGGGATTCAGTATCAACTACAAAAAGAGTGTATTGAGCCCTACTCAAACTGTCTCTTATCTGGGCTTGTCACTAAACTCAATCATGTTCAGAGCGCATCTGTCACGCGAAAGAATAGACAAGTTCAACCTATGTCTGGCACACTTCCAAAGGAACAAAGTGATTCCCTTCCGAGTATGCCTCAGACTGCTGGGGCTGATGGCCTCAGCGTTGGTGGTAGTCCGACTGGGCCGCTTATACATGAGGGACTTGCAACGTTGGGTAGCATCTCTCAGGCTAGACCCAGTACGTCACGCTCGCCGAAAAGTGAGAGTGACGACGGAAGCGTGCATGGCACTAATTCCATGGCGGAACCCGAACTTTCTGACAGAGGGGGTGCCTATGGGCACAGTGCAAGTCAGGAAAGTTGTAACAACAGATGCATCCCTCCTTGGTTGGGGAGGGACACACGAGGGTTGGGCAATAAACGGAAAGTGGAACCCGAGTCTGCGATCGTGTCACATAAATTATCTGGAGTTACAAGCAGTTTGGCTGACGCTGAATCATTTTCTTCCCCTGCTAAAGGGGCATCATGTCCTAGTTCGCACGGACAACACGACTGTTGTAGCATACGTGAACAGACAAGGGGGGCTAAGATCCCGACCGCTACACACGCTTGCACGCAAGCTGATTTTGTGGGGCAGCAATCATTTTCCATCTCTGAGAGCTACACACGTCCCTGGAGTTCAGAACCTGGCAGCGGACCTGCTGTCTCGGGGCGACCCACTCTACAGCGAGTGGAGGCTCAGCACCAAAGTGTGCGATCAGATTTGGTTGATTTTCGGCAGGGCATCGGTGGACCTGTTTGCGTCACACGACACAGCTCAATGCCCTCTTTACTTCTCTCTCCGGGAGATGAACGCTCCACTCGGAGTAGACGCTCTAGCGCACGAATGGCCGAATCATGCTCTTCTCTACGCATTTCCACCCATCGCGTTAATTCCGCCCACCCTGGCCAGGGTGAGGGAGAAACGTTTATCGCTAATTCTAATTGCTCCCCGATGGTCGGGGAAACATTGGTTAGCGGAGATAATAGAAATGTTGTACAGAGAATCATGGCAGCTTCCGTTACACAGGGACCTACTGTCTCAGGCGAAGGGGGAGATATTTCACCCCAACCCATAGAGGCTAGCGCTATGGGCTTGGCCGTTGGACGGAACAATTTAAATGCAACAGGTCTACCGCCTAATGTGATTAAAACCATACAAAGTGCAAGAGCTGCCTCGACGAGGTCGCTCTACGGATGCAAATGGTCAGTGTTTGAACGATGGTGCGTGACTACGCACGAGATTCCGTATCAATGTTCCATCTCGACAATTCTATCTTTCCTATAAGATCTAATCGACAGGGGCAGAGCCTTCTCGACCATTATAATGTGTTTTTGGCCGCGATCTCTGCATGCCACGTCGGCATTGGGGGCAAATTAGTGGGGCAACACCCACTAGTTGTTCGATTCATGAAAGGAGCGCGTAGGAGCCTACCGGTCTCAAAACCGCTAGCTCCATCGTGGGACCTGTCCATGGTGCTGGAGGTGATTTCAGCTCCTCCTTTTTAGCCATTGATGGACGTTGACTTTAAAACAATGTCTCTTAAGACAGCGTTGTTATTAGCTCTGGCGTCAACAAAGCGTGTCAGTGAACTGCAAGCTCTCTCGGTACATCCTTCATGTCTACAATTTGCGCCTGGCGATTTTAGAGTGTCATTACGACAGAATCCGGCGTTTATGCCTAAGGTTATTCAGCCCTGCTGATTCAGACCTCCACTGGAGCTGACAGCTTTTCGGCCTCCGCCTTTCGATTCTCCGGAGCAGCAACGTCTACATGCGTTGTGCCCGGTCCGAGCCCTCCGGATCTATGTGGACAGGACGGCAGCTTTTAGGCAGAGTGATCAGCTTTTTGTGTCATGGGCAAAGCCCTATACGGGTAAGCCTATTTCTACGCAGCGGCTTTCACATTGGATTGTGGATGCTATTTGTTTAGCATATTCAAGGGCCTGTCGGCACCGGCTGGTTTGCGTGCACATTCCACAAGGGGCTTAGCAACATCATGGGCCCTGTTTGAGGGTGTGTCTATGGACGTTGTGTGTAGGTCGGCAGGATGGTCTTCCTACCAAACCTTCGTCAGATTTTATAAACTTGATGTCACGGCAACACCAGTAGCGCATGCAGTGCTCGGGGTTGGTGCCTCTAGGTCGGGCCCTTCGGGCTCTCAGCCCTTGTAGGTTGGCAGTAGGCATTCGAGACAGGCTTTTGTGCAATACGGGAGCTACGTTATCCCATAGTGAGACACCGAAACGAATGCTTGAAAGAGAACTTTAGGTTATTTGCATAACCCTGGTTCTCTGATAGCATGAGTGAGGTGTCTCACCGCATTACCCTCCTTGCTGTGCGAAGCGAGGAAGAGGTTTGCTTGTTCTGAATGACGAGTTGACGCTGTGTATTCCTAGATATAGGAAGGCGGGGTCTCCCCAGGCCACACGCGTCACAGGTGCCAGCCAATGGGGCTGGCGTAATGATATAAGGCTTCTGAGGAATACGGGCTGGGGCGTATCCCATAGTGAGACACCTCACTCATGCTATCAGAGAACCAGGGTTATGCAAATAACCTAAAGTTTTGGGGGGAATGAGGTAATTGGTTAGCTCAAATTACAGTATCTTAGGCGAGCTAATTGACCTAGCTAGCTTTACAGTGTTTGGCCAGCTCAAGGTAGCATAGTGTGTTGGTTAGCTCAAGCTAGCACTCTCACAGTATCTTACGCAAGCTAATTTACCTAGCTAGCTAGCTAGCAATTGAATTACACTTGTGTCGGTCCAATCGCTAGCGGTAAATAAACGTAAATAACTTGAATGACTGATAAAGGATATATGTTACACATCAGAAACACACACAATCAATGGGTTTTGGGGGAAATGAGGTAATTGTTTAGCTTAAATTACAGTATCTTAGGCGAGCTAATTGACCTAGCTAGCTATACAGTGTTTGGCCAGCTCAAGGTGTGTTGGTTAGCTCAAGCTAGCACTCTCACAGACACACACACACAATCAATGGTTTTTGGGGAAGATGAGGGTATTGGTTATCTTAAATTACAGTATTTTACGTGAGCTAATTGACCTAAGTGTTTGGTAAGCCCGCTGTCAAACGTAAGATGTCGACATTGCCTCTGACGTCCCGGAATTAACTGTGCTAGCTTTGTGTTTGGTCATATAGCTTCGTAAAAGTTCGGTTAACAAGTCACTTGTGTGTTTAGTTGTATGACTTCGTAAACGTTCGGTTAACAAGTCAATTGAGTATTGAGCTGTATAACTTCACAAAAATAATAATAATTTAAAGAAAACCGATCGTTTAAATGTCAGGCGATCATCATAATTTCTCAACTAAAAAGTAAAGGTTCTGTTATTAGCCAATCAAACGGAGTAAATCACCCACTTCTGGTTTCAATACGGATCCTTTAGGAAATACGTTATCTCTGCCGACTAGGGTTGGGTACCGAGAACCGGTACCACTATGGAACCGGTTCCAATACAACCGGTACCTACCCGGACCGAAATGCAAAGCAGATTTCGGTGCTTCATTTCGGTGCCTGAGCCAATTGAACACGGTCACTAGGCAGATTCCGTGGGGCACATGTAAAACTGCCCCTGCTCCCAATGTAAACTTTGTCCTGTGTCGCTCACGCTCATTGGTGTTTTCATAGCAACAGTCTTATGACAGTGAAGAGCAGGCAGCATTTCAGAGCAAGCACAAACAGAATTAGCCATCAACCTTTTAACAGAGAAAATACCGAAAGGTAAACGGTCAAAAGTGTGGCTGTATTTCGCAAAAGATTAAAACATCGCGACATGCAGCAAATGCAACAAAACAATTGCGTGAAAAGAGGGGAGAGAAGGCAAGAGTCAACGGCAGATCAGCAACCGAAGACTGAAAAACACAGCTAAACTTAAACTACGGTAGTCTCTTAAAGGGGCAGTACACATTTTCTCGTACTCAGTGTGTTCAAGTAACAAGATTAACTATAAACAAGATAGAAAAGATAGGTATAAACAAATCATAAAATGGTGAAATTTCATGAAATAAATGCAAACAAAATAATACATTTTTGACTCCAAAGGCAAATATGCTCATATTTTTGCAAAATAAGTTTGAAGCTGTTTTTTGTATGTATTTATATTTATTTAAGTATACTATAAACTGTTGTTTACAGTTGATATAATGTTCATAGTTTGAAGTTAAAAAGTTTGAAGCTGTAGTTGGAAGCCAAGTGTTTTGTATGTATTTATATTCATAATATACTTTAAACAGTTAATATATTTGAAGAAAAGAAATTGCCTTGGCAATAAAAAAAGCCTTTCTTTAATGTCGTCAATTGTCGCTTTGTGCTTTTAAAAAAAAAGTATCAGTTCAGGCACCGTTTAGGCACGGTATCGTTTTAAAAGTATCGGTTTAGCACCGGTATCGGAAAAAACCCAAACGATACCCATCCTTACTGCCGACAGAGACTTTTAAGCTTTTAGGAACTAATTTCCAGGCGTTTATGAATCCGGCGGAGATCTTTTCTTAGGTTGGTCTTTCGAAGTCCGTAGGAAGATATTGACTCTAGAGAAAAATTTCGAGAATGAGGCCGAATGAGAATGGATACACCAGACGTGGAAACAGAAAGTATGCCCATGTCCGCACCGAAAATTCAGAAATTGATCTGGCTTCCATTTTTTATAATTTTCTGCGAGTTGTGCTTGGCCCTTTTTACATAGAGTCTGGTAGTAAATCTATGAAATGGAATGAAAATTATTTATTTAGCTGTGAATAATGCAATAAATCCGATTATTATCCAAACCCTTGAGAGCTGTTGCCATGGAGATTTAACGTTACTTCCTGTTTGAAGATAAGGTAGCAGCGAGTGTTGAAGAATGGATGACTTGAAATTGGACGACTTTAAATTAATATATGAAATTGAACAACATCAACAACTTAACGGATAAAATAAATAAACAAGGATAGCAAAACAGATTGATAAGCATAGAATGAGAACGGCAGAAACGCATGCAGGACGTCAGATGACGAGACAGATCAGTGACACAGGCTGTTTTTTTCCCCTCATATGTGAAGGCTGAGACATTCATAACATTTTATTCAGTCTTACTGATGGTCTTTCTGTAATGCCAACAGGTGCACTGTGTTGTGGATACGTTTTGTAGTCCTGGTAATCTTTTGTTTGGCATATTGGCAAGGTTATTTATGTTTGTTCTTGATGAATGAATGTTTGTTTATTAATCAGTTATTTTTCAACAAATAACTCAATTATGATTACAAAGAGGAATATTCGCAACAAACACCTAAAAACACAGCAACTTTCATCTGAACTTTTTGGAAAAGCTTCCTCGAAATCAAGAATTTTAGGCCGCAACTATCTCAAATAATGTCACCAATATCACCATGATTCCTTTAAGTGTCTGTGCCCCCACCCCCCCCCCCTTTTTAGCCATGCATAGTCTCTATTTATGAACATGTTTTGTGGTAGATCATTTTTAGTTGGTCATTTTAAAAGTAGATCACAAGCCAAAAAAGATTGGGCACCCCTGGTGTACAGCATGTTAATTTTGCTTGTATTAAATCTATCCCTAGCGTCCGCAATCTTTCGACCAGTGTGTTAGCAGCAGCTGGTCTTGTTGAAGCCAGAAGGATAAAGCTAACCTGCCCACATAATGGGACCATTATCACCATCATATTAACTGCTGATAAGTAGGCCTTGTTGTATTTTAACTCATTCATGAATGTAATATTGAACAAGAACTGGACTGCGGATGCTGGAACATTGAACACCTGAATAGACAGAAATAGTTACACAGAATGGCTGCTCATGTGGGAAGGCTGTCACAAGGCAGAGAGGCTTCTCAGGAAGGCCACTAGGCATAGAGAATCTGTAGGCTTTCTCCTCTGAAAAGGTCAAGACAACCGTTTTCACAGGAGAACAGTCAGCAGTGTGAAAACTGTCCAGGCTCCTCTGAAAAGGGCAAGACGACTGTGGTCACAGCTGAACAGTCAGCAGTGTGACAACTGCCCAGTCTACAAATTGTTCAAAACGTATAGACAGTCAGCAGTGTGAAAACTGTCTAGTCTGCAAATTGTTCAAAACTTATCAGGAAAAGAGTTCGATGTGGTTAATTCTGAGAAGTAACAAGGACAGAGGTGCAAGGAAGAAGAGATGTGGTTAGAACTGTGTAAAATGGGTTGGAGGAGGCTTTGTCCTCAATTCATCTGCCTGATCGCTCTTGCCTTATGCTTAGTTTTTGAGATGCTCCATGGACCAGCTCAGCAGCAGTTAACTTCTCTGAAATAAACCGTTCAGTATCTTCACACCTGTTTGCCTTGAGAAGTTTCTTGAGAAGCTTTTAGAATTTTCCACGACAAATTATATGATCTCTTGGATAGTAATAAGGCTATCTCTGTTCCCTGTAATCTCTCGACCAATGTCAGCAGTCAACTAAGCATGGTTAGTGTCTGTATTAAATTGATGAATTACTGTGCAGGAACAGCAGCCTGAAGCTACAGATGTAGAGCTGGGTGATGATGAATCAGCATCAGGGGTTCAGGTGAGAAGTTGAATTGTCCATTTCGGTAAAGATTATGTGGGATATTTTTTTATGTTTAGATGAACATGGATTAACTCATCAGTATGAAAGTCTCACTTTTGGAAGGCAGACCAGGCAGGAAGCAGTAACTTAGCTATTGACATGATTAACTGACGTTAAAGTCAGCACTAAAGGCACGACACAGGCACATTCCAAGAAACCCCCAGTGAGGACTGTGTCTGCTGTGGAATCCTTCAGGTTTCTGGGTTCCACAATCTCCCAGAACCTGAAGTGGGAGCCAAACACCAATACAGTCCTCAAAAAGGCCCAGCAGAGGATGTACTTCCTGCGCCAGCTCAGGAAGTACAACCTGCCTCAGGAGCTGCTGATCCAGTTTTACACTGCAGTCATTGAGTCTGTTCTCTGCTCATCCATCACTGTCTGGTTTGGTTCGGCCACTAAACTAGACAGGAACAGATTACGGACAGTCAGGTCTGCAGAAAGGATTATTGGTGCCGACCTGCCCACTATCCAGGACCTGTACACATCCAGAGCCAGGAAACGGGCAGGGAAAATCATTGCAGACCCCTCACACCCTGGACATAATCTGTTCCAGCTCCTCCCCTCTGGCAGGCGCTACAGAACTATGTACACAAAAACCACCAGACACAGGAACAGTTTTTTCCCCTTTGCCGTCACTCTAATGAACAGTTGACAGATTATTATATTATATATTATATTTATTTATTATCCTAAACTGTTGCATGCATATTTTTCAGTTTAAGTACATTGAGAGCAATTAAACCCAGGACAAATTCCTTGTATGTGGATCTGATTCTGATTCTGGGGAGGGGTCTCAGGGGGGCCACAAACACACAGGGGTACCCAAGAGGTACATTGGTACCCAGCGAAGAGGGAATAGTTAATGCTGATTGGTTTTGGCAAACAGCCAAACAGAACAGACCACATGAAGATATGGGCCTTAAAAAGGCATGCAAGACATTCACACAGTGAGATGATCCATGGGCATCCCCTTATTGTAGCTTATCGATTACAATAAAACCGCCGGGTTTCTGCTGTCTGCCGAACTAGTAAGTAGCTTATTTGCCGTCTTGCTTTGTCTTGTGTGTTTCACTTGCCTTATGTTTGACTGTGTTAGGACAGTTGTTGACTAACTAAGTCAGCACATTTCAAGAGATTTCATTAGTTTTAGCCGCTAGCATATCGTTAGCGATTAGCAATTGTTCCGTTATGCTACTTTAAGGAATGTTTACACAATGTTAACCATGTTATCATTCACACTGGCTATTTTGAGAATAAATGTTATACTTGTAAGTAGTATAAAGGTGCTATAAATTGGGATGCCCACATTTATACATCATATAATTCATTAATACATTATTTCATTGCCCAGAAATCCAGTACAGCTCCATAAAACCTGAACCAATTACCTACATATTAAAAATTCATTTCAGAACAAACAAATGCATTGCATGTACTTCTCATTAGGTAATTTTGTTCATTAAGGCATTATTTTGAAATGCATTCACGAAACTCAGAAATCCAGGCTAAGTTTTCTTTGCTCTTTATGGAACAGTCAGTGTGTGCGACAGTGACCCTAAAGGAAGTCAGTGTAGCAGTGTCCTGGACATGGGGAGTGAACCATACCAGCCTGATCCGAAATTCATCGAAGTACAGCAACTTCAGCACAAGAAGTTACGGTTTCAGGCAAAGTGAAAGTCAGTAAGAAAACGTTTTTTATATATATGTTGGATATAGAATATACTGTT
Source organism: Clupea harengus (assembly GCF_900700415.2). NCBI lineage: Eukaryota > Metazoa > Chordata > Actinopteri > Clupeiformes > Clupeidae > Clupea > Clupea harengus. Next base: position 24,281,054 of record NC_045153.1, on the reverse strand, counting down.
ACTGTATATTGGCATAGACATATGTTTCGGATATCCAAAAAACGACAACAAAAATAAGTGATTGTTTTTTATCCATTTATTCAATTATTTATTATTATTTATTTTCGGTGCAGAATACTGTTTTGAATTTAAAATAAGGTTTTATTATTCTTATTATGTTTAAATCAGTTCCAAGTTCTTCAAGTTAGTACACAAATGTTAATATATTTTACTAAAGTTTGCCTGTTCAAAATAATATCAACACATTTTTTTGGATATCGGGGGGGGGGGGGGGGCAGGGGGGTGTTGCTGGGCAGTGTTGCTGGGTACACTCAATTAAAGCCATTAGCAAATTAAAAAAATACACTTTTTTTCAACCACAAATAAGAGATACATAACAGCGACTTCACATAGAGGCTCTGGCTTAGGGGCCCCTTGAGCTCATGGGCCCCCTGAGCTCATGGGGCCCGGTAGGCCCGTTCGTTAATCCATCCCTGCTGGCTGCCCCAGCGTTCTTCCTTAGTTGGAGTAAGCCTATGCCAAGATTGAACTCTGCCCTGTTCAAGTCAACTAGGCTTAACCTCAACCCTTCTTCTGAGTGTTGCAGCTGTTCTACGGGGCAGGTCCCCGGATCTGAGTCCTCCTCTTCGCGCACTGCATGCAATATTTAGAGTGTTAATGTGCACCTCACCATTTGCAGTGATTACTTTTGCAGTGCCTGTGCCTAGGTTTGTCGTGTGGACGTGTGTGTGGATGTGTGAGTAGGCACCAGGATCCAGAACACGGGTGGCGTGGCAGTCTCACTCCTTTTTCAGGACAGGTAACCCCCTGCAACAGCTGCTCTCCATAGACCCCTTCAGTGTCCCTTACCATTCTGGTGGCAGCCATTACCCACTCTCTTGCCGTATTTGATCATTTTGCCTTGTATTAATAAATACTGTGATCTTTCTACTGAAATACCTTGTCTCTGTCGTTACTGGAGCGTACCTGTGTGAGAGCCCGCTTGTCTCTGTCAAAGGGTACAATTACACATAACAATATATCTTGGTGTGAAAGGCACCAGGTGGCGTGGTCGCATTTCAGAGCCGAGACCAGTAGGTTACATATGTCTACTGAACTTTTTGTAATCATGAATGATGAAATTGCCTTGGTTTGTCTGGTGACTTGAACACGATTCTGATGTTTTTTGTTTTCGCTTGGTCATCCAAAGCAGATTTCCCTTCATGCTTAACGAGAATCTTAACTGAGCATAGGGAACATGTAGAAGAAAGTGGATCGCCTGGGGTGGGTATTAGCCATTTGGAGTAATTTTAGTTTTTCATCCAGTCATTATTAAAACAAGTGTTACGTTTAATTTTCTTTTTAACTGGCCTGTCAGTCCCAGTAGTGCCATCCTCCCCCTCAGTCTCCCCTCCCATGTCAACGTTGATTATATTCAGAAGAACCTAGTTAGAGTAACGTGCAGCAAGTGATTCAACCTCCTCTTTCACTCGCCCTCCGATAGCAAGCATCAGTTGAATTGATGCGCGAGCGAGATAGGCTATGCTACGTCACACCCCTAGTGGCCGTGCAGTCTACGCAGGAGAGAGAGATTGAGCACAATGAGATACAACGCATATTATGAGTGTATGGACGCGCAGGAAAACATATTTTATGATCAGGAATGTTCATGTTGACAAAGCCCATGAAAAACCGGGACATTCCGTGTCCCGGGAGAATTTAGATATTTTCCATCACCCATCGCCAAAATTAATAATGAAATTAAAAATAATAATAAATAAATAACACAGTAGGATATTCTCAACTTAAATATTTATTTTTGTTAACAAACTAACTCAAATTATCTCCTGAACATAACTCAGTCATACACTCTGTCTGTCCTTCCTCATCCATGATGGGCTCCTCTGAACCAGGTAGGGTTACTGATTCTCCCTTATTTGTTTTACTAGTTGATGGCCTGAAAGAGAGCTGCTACCCTGAGCTGCTTGCTGCAGTTCCCTGTCCTTCTGATTTTGGAGTCTCTCTTTTCTCTCTTACATTATCTCTGTAAAGCTGACAACACAGTAGCTACACACACATTTGTTTGACTGTTTTCCGACTGAGTTGAAGCATAAGCAGCATTACACTAATAATATACCACAATTTACCTCACCAGAGTGTCATGTAGCTCAACTTAAGACCTACCTTTCATTTAAATAATTACGATTTTAAATTAAACAAAACTAGTGAGCTTGTCTAATTTGTAGAACCGTAAAACTGCCTTTAAATGATCTGCCTGCCTGCCTGCCTGTCTGTCTGCCTGCATCTCTCTCCCTCTCTCTCTTCATTAAACATGACAAACGTTAGTAAACAGCTGGACAAGGCTTTGAAATCACGGATTTCGTGAGTTTTGTGTTTGTTTATTTTTTTAGGAAACGTCGGACCAGTTGCAACTTAATGTTTTCAGCGGCGCTAATGTTGTGGTTCATTTATCACCAAACAACGTCGGGGGATTGCACAAACACCGTCATTACCTGTTTGTCTGATGCTGCGGGCCAGAGAAGAAGTAGGCTGCAGCCGTTTGGCCTGGCGCTCAGCACTGCATGAGCACTTAGTGGAGAAGGAGGAGGAGGGAGGGGCGCGTGGGGCTTGTGAGCGCCGCGGAGCATGGCGGGGCGAAATTCTCACAAGAACTCAAATAAATGCCCCGTAATATATCAAAAAACATTTGGGGGGAATTGATGAATGAAGAAAAAATGTGGCTCCAGCAGAAGGGGCACTTTTCTCATCCAGGGCAAAAGGGCAGGTGCTTGAGCACCACTAGGGGTCTATCTGTGCAAGTGCCTGTTCTGGAATGTAATACCAACGCAACAATAAAACCGGAGACATTTAATTAATAACGGGCAGCAGTAGTTTAAGTTTCTTAGCAACGGGAATGACCTAGCTAAATTTGTGAAGAAAAATCAGCGATATATCTAAACCTCACCAAAAGAATCAAGGACAATGTTTCTAACAATTTCATAAAATAAATGATTATTTAAATACATGATTTCACCTGTAGGCTACTCACACGACCACTGCACAGTTTAAAAGTGTAGTGTTGATGTTCTCTGTAAGAGACATGCAAACTGACTAACAAAAGCTGTACAAACAGTGGACTCCACGGGCCAAGTTGAAGAGATACCATTCATGAGTATCTTTAGTACTCATCGCCATAGGTTCACCTGCAGTTTCCCACAACAGCCACCAGGAAACCAGTAAAATGTAGGCCTAGTAGTCAAACAGTAGCATCTATCCTATGGCATGAATATACACCAGATCTGAACCTAGACCCCATTATGCCTGATCACCTGTAGTCGCCTATCTAATTTAGCTCTACCTTAAAGTGCTGTTAAGTTAAATACTGCAGAGGTTAATTTGCAGGTTTTGACCAACCAAAAATGGCAGCCTGCCTCTATCTGCCAGATTTCCATAGGTCTGTCACGGTCATTATCCCCGTTATTCCCTTTGCACTTTTTGGGCATTTTAGAGTAGCATTTTATGCCTGATGGGAAATATTTTAATGTGACCCATGTATTTTTACTCGTTGAATTTTATTAACTTCTAACTAACTCCTAACAAATCCTACTTAAATAAATCCTTCTAAATTATTAACCAGGTTATATTACTCAATTAAGTTATTACCTTAGAAGGAATATTAAGCAAGGGATAATGTATAGTCCGGCAGTCATTGTCGAAAAATAAATCCCGACGGGACAAACAGGACACCGACGCGGATATCAGATATGAGACTTTTACCTTGGCTTTAGGCCAACTCTCTTCCCAACTAAGCTATTCCGTATCTGCAACAACATTTCAAATGACATACACTGACTTTATATAAATGACATACACTTTATGGAAATATAATAAAACAACATAGTCGATCATTGTGGGGAAAAAACAGTGAATCTGATATGCTCAGTAACTTTTCTTTGTCCAGCCATTCCCTTTGTCGAATCTATAATAGCTGACATTTTCGGTAGGTGGCGGTAAAGGTCTATTTGAACTGGTGACGGAGCGTTGTTGATGATTCAGAAGAAGAAGTAGTTCGCAGCTAAGGTTTTTGCTGGAGTGATCAAAAATGGATCATACTAACGTTAGTCTTGATAGTTTAATTCTAAAGCTACACGATGTCCAGGGAGTCAAATTTGGGACTTTCAAGCTAAAGAGTGGAATCATTTCCCCTATTTACTTTGATCTCAGGGTTATTGTTTCGTATCCATCTCTCATGAATGAGGTGAGTCAATTTGACAAGCACGTGTTACGAGTAGAGGACCCAAGTGAAAGGGGCAGCCACAGTGTTATAAGTTTGGTGTTATTGGATGATTAACTTCTCAGCCAGTCTTGCTTACTCAACATGACAGCTGATCTATGTCAGCAATGCATGGCAGTCATTGAGTCTTATTTCAGATATCTTGGGATCAGTAAAGTTAGCAAGTTACGTTAACTGACTTTATTCTATTTTTTTGTAGCTGCTAACAATGTGTGCCCTCAATATCACCGACAGGTGTCAAGACTTTTGTTCCTGCGTGCCAAAGAAGCGGGAGTGATTTTTAATTCTGTGTGTGGCGTCCCGTATACTGCACTACCACTGGCCACCATAATCTGTTCACAGAATGATTTGCCAATGCTCATTCGAAGGAAAGAGGCCAAGGATTATGGTATTAAACCGTTACCTCTGTGCTTACAGATTGACATAAATTGCCTTGTAATATAAATGTACTGGTCTTTGATTGTTGTCAACAAGTGTTCTCGTTGGTTTGTAAATTCTCTCTGCATTGGTGTCTTGGTTTCAGGAACCGGACGCATGATCGAGGGTAAGATTCACCCTGGTGAAACATGTCTGATAGTAGAGGACGTAGTGACCAGTGGCAGCAGTGTGTTTGAGACAGCCGAGGTACTTCAGAAGGAGGGTCTGAAAGTCACTGATGCAGTAGTGCTTATGGACCGTGAGCAGGGAGGTCGGGCCAGGCTCGCCAAGGACGGCATCACACTCCATTCGATCATCTCAATCTCCAAACTGTTGGATGTGCTCCTGGAGGCTGGCCGGATCGAAGCTGAAGTCGCTCAGAGCGTTAGGCGGTTCATCCATGAAAATAGCACCTTCAGACCTACAGAGAAAAACGGTTCTCCGGCAGCTAAGAAGCCATGTAAAAGCCTCAGCTATGAGGCCCGGGTCCAACTCCCACACATCCACCCTATGGCTTCCCGCCTGCTGCGGTTCATGAAGGAGAAGCAGAGCAACCTGTGCGTGTCCGCAGATGTGACGGACGCAAAGGAGCTCCTGGAGGTGGCTGACACTCTGGGCCCTCTGATCTGCATGCTGAAGACCCATGTGGACATCCTGCACAACTTCACCCCGGACGTCACCAGCCGGCTCAGCAAGCTAGCCGACAAGCACAGCTTCCTTATCTTCGAGGACCGTAAATTTGCAGACATCGGCAATACAGTGAAGCATCAGTATGAAGGTGAGTGTGCTGTGCTGCAACATTTCTATGGTTTTAACCTGGAAGAGGGAGGGAGCAGGGGCACTGAGAGATTAACACACTATTTTGAAGGTTGTGTGTACTTGTATTTGAGTGTGGTTTTGTGTCTGGTACAGGTGGGCTTTATCAGATTGCGTCCTGGTCCCACGTCATAAATGCTCATGCGGTGCCAGGCTCAGGGGTGGTGAAGGGGCTTGAAGCAGTGGGGAAGCCGCTGGACCGTGGTTGTCTGCTTATTGCCGAAATGAGCTCCCAAGGTTCCCTAGCAACAGGGGCGTATACTCAAGCTGTGGTAAGCTTTGTTTCATACAAGGATTTGAGAACAGTATGTTCCCAGGAGCATAATACTTCCCAGCCAAAAGGGATACAGTTTGTAGCCAGGCTTGTCCTGTTCAATCTCTCTCTCTCTCTCACTCCACACACACACAACCCCCTTTTGCATTTAATTTGAAAGAAATTGTGAACTATGGGTTCATTTATTCTCTTGAGGTTTGTATAATTATATTTTGAAGTAAGAATCGTTTCTCTTTTCCCTCAGGTGAAAATGGCGGATGACCACTCTGACTTTGTGTTTGGTTTCATCTGTGGCTCCAGGATCAGCAGCAAACCCGAATTCATCCACATGACCCCAGGAGTACACATGCAGTCAGGAGGTGAAGCCATAATCAAAATGAATACCAATGCAGTCATGAAGAAAGCAGCGTTTTGACTTATAGGATTAATTTCTTTTTCTCATAGCTTATTTTAGCATTGTTTGCTGATTTAAGCTATTAGATAAATTATTTGTCATTTTGGAAATTGCAAGTCACAACATTGTGACATTTTAAGTAATGTCTTTACACTTCCTATAAACGTGTCCTTTCTTTGGCTTTTTCCTTTTTAGGTGATTCCCTTGGACAGCAGTACACCAGCCCTGAGGAAGTGATTTGCAAAAAGGGCTCTGATGTTATTATCGTTGGACGAGGAATCCTGGCCGCTGCTGATCGGGTGACTGCTGCTGAGGCGTACAGAAAAGCAGGATGGGAGTCTTACCTGAAGAGACTGTCTCTGACCAACTGAAATATCTAGTAATCAGACGTCCATATGTTACATTCTTCATCCAGCCTTTTTGTAGAGCACACGTTATTATACTAGAGGCTAGGCATGTTCTTTGATTTCCTGTGTGTATGGTGGTTTTGAATTTTGACCTCTACAACATAACCAGTAATGGAAATGTTGAAACTGCAATTGCTTGGACCATATTACATCCCTAGAATAACCTCCTCAGGTTTTTACATAACCAGTGTAGTCTTAGGCCTGAATTTATTCCCTCCAACTTGTTGCTTACCTTGCCTTATTTAGTCCATGGGAGCAAGGACACTTTTCAGTATACTCCCTCCACTTATTGTGTTTGGGTCGGTATTGCACTAAACACTGAAGAATGGCACACTCTATTGCATTGCATTCAGCTGTTACTGCAATAAAAGAAAGTTTTTCATTTTTAAAAATTGTGGTTTTATTACTATGCTAAGGAATTCAGTAGCTGAGAATATTTGTTCCACTCTGGTATGAGAACGTCACGATACAATGCCACAAAGTACTATGTATGTATTTTTTGAGACATGCCAAGGTTGTCCTGCCAATTTGTCAAGAACAGGCAATAAGAGTAAACTGTATTTTGAATCTGTGTTGTGTAGATTATTACAGTGTGTGTCAAGCACCAGTAGGTGGTGCAAGGGCATTAGGTTTAATCTTTTTTACAATTCCACTTCAAAATTGTGAGGCCAAAAAACTGTCACATTATCCAGACATGGTATAATATGTCATGAGTCACAATATTACTAGTAATATGAATAACGGAACCTAGTATTCTTCCTGAAAAGCTATTGGTCCCAAGAGCATTTCACTGAATTACAAGGAATACCCATCATAATTTGAGTGTTTTATATGTATTTGAGTAACTATAAGGTGACAGAGGGCTGTTTTTCCCACTGCTACGTTCTTGTAAATGACGTACAAATTAAACGTCTGTGCACAAACATATGCAGACTATATGTAAGCTGTAGCCAGCCTCCTATTTCTCAGTTTTCAATATCTCAGATATTGTTCCAAGTCACATGCTGTCAGATTTCCATGTAATCCAGATATTTTCCTGAATGATGAGACTCTACCTGCAGTGGTCCCACCCACGGCGTGAGTGGGGAATGAGTGATCCAGCACGCTTTCTGCCGAATCTCTCCCAATGTTGAAAAACAGCTTAAGACCCACCTCTTCCGCGATGACCACCCTTGACACACTTTCATGCTTAACCGATATATTATTATTAATAATAATAAGAAGAAGAAGAACTAATATTTGTACTTCTTACATTTTCAGTGAGATATTTCCGTTTTGTGTTTTCTCCTCAATCGGCTCTTTGAATGTCTCGCGCGTTATTTGCAACTCCCTTTGAATAAAACGGAAACTGCCAAACAGAAGAATGTAAATTAGAATCCTTTGGGTGAAAGGGTTATAACGGCACAAAATAACTATTGTCCCTAAAAAATCTCTCGTTCTGACATTTCACATGACGATGCAAATGTAGCCTACACATACCTAGATGCTGTTTCCCCACCACAGATCTTTCTTTGGAGGGCCTAATAGGCTTGTGTTGGCTATTAGGCTACAGACAGTCAATAAAGGTTGCAATGTAAATGTGGCTCTAATCTATGAATGGATCAAATTTCCAGCCGCCCATGCTCTAATGTTCCTTTGCCCATAACTGAAAGGTTTTTATCAGGTTTATAAAGTATATGCAGTAGGCTATTATTTCATTCAAAGACAGCATAATGTTGTAGCTCGTTTTGCAGAAAATAGCCTACCCTGTCTACACGCATGTTGCTCATACGGGCAAACTTAAAGGGAAAGGCAGGTGGGTAATTTGCGTACCACCTGTCCCGCACCCAACCTTAAACGTATAATGACGACATCTTTCAGTGTCCCTCTCAAATAACAGTATTTGGGACTTGTGAATAAAAATCAGCCAATCCCGTTGTTCCATCGATTTTAACGGAAGTTTGCGCGCTAGTTTGCATAGTCATGACTGCCAATTTACAGAGGACCTAATCTACTCCCTCCCTCCCCCTGACTCTTGTGTCAATATTGGCTTAGAGCAACACGACAGGTGTCCTCGGCAGAGAATCCTTTCCCTTTAAGACCTGTCGATAAAATGGAAAAGAGACATTGTAGGACAGCAAACCATTTCCCCTCTATATAAAGTTGACATGACCCACATAGGTTCAACTCAAGGGTCATGCAGTCGCCGTTCCAAGAGCGGTCAGGTATGGTATTGGGAAATCTAGTGTCAGGTGAGTTTCTAACTGGTTTCCTGATACGAGCTCATCCGACAGCTGTTTCTAACGTCGACTTATATTTCCTTTCTTTTATTTAGGACGGAAAGACCGGGATACCTGTGGGAACAATACTGGCATGGACTTAGCCAATGATTTGGACAGCATTCACCATACTCACATCTTGTGAGACGATGCTGATTGACATAATGTGGAAACGGCTGTCTTCTGTATTTGCCTCACGCTGAGCCACACGCACAATACCTGAAGATGAAGTTTTGTTCGTTCGGCTCGCGTTAAGCAGGTACAGATTTTTAACAGCTTGAAGAGACAAAAGAAAACCTGCGGAGCAGACTTTTGGCAGACAGTGTTTTTGACTAATACTTTATTTTGTTAGCTTTACCTGACAAACTTACCAGAGATTATTTTATGGGATCCATCCTCACAAATTAAATGACATTGCAAATTACATTGCATAAATTACATCATTTATACAAATCATATTCTGGCACTCAAATACCAATCATTTAAAATAAATGTTCACTGGGTGGACATGCCACCCAAGTGTAGGACATAAAATCCAAGTTAGACAAAAATGCATGAGGGGCCTAGTGTTATTGGCCTATTAGGAGTAAAGTCGGTCAGCAAATCACGCTGATGTGGCCAATCATGGTGAACTAATCACATCCCCATTTCAAATAAATATGCATTATACATATATATATATATATATATATATATATGTATATTATTTATATATCATGTATAGACCTAAGTCATGTTTCAGTTACCTTGCAAATCTCTGAGTCAAATTGACCCACCATAACAGATGTTAGGTTACAATGGACAAAGTGAGAGCAGTGCCTACTCATAAATATAACACTGCACATACACACTACTCTTTACACACACAGCGTCTCTTCATTAGCCTTCAAAGCATCTCAATGGGAGACATATCCAAGGACACTGAGAAGAAAATAAACATGGCTAAAAAATATGGCTTCACATACCGATTACTTGTAATAAAAAGAATATTAAAATGCCTGGTTTATTCCTCCATAACAAACTTGATTGTTCTGCATTTTCTTTTGAATTTGAGTGCTCATTCAAAGTCATAACACGGCATGGATTATCATGTAAAGTGAACATTTCACCCAACCTTTTGAAAGACTGTTGCATACATTATAACCCTGCTTGTGTACATGACACAGTTTGGCAAATATTTATTTAAGTCAGGAGAACATGATTAAATAGATTACATCCTGGTTACCATCTCAACTGCCAGCTAATGGTTCCTTCAAACATGGGAGAATCATATTACTTGAGAGTACATTTTCCCGTTAAAACGTGGATGGTGAAATATTTGATTTGTAAACCAATAACATTCCATAGTTGCCATTTACAGTGAAGTATGACAAAATTAAAATGATAGTCCTGTTCTGTTTTTTAAATAAGGTGTATATTTTTCCAGGCTTATTTTGTTTGTGAGACAGACCTATCCACCTTCAGTACTATCATGGAAAGCTGTTACCTGAGCTGAGTAAAGTGCCGTTGTGACTTTAAGAGATTTCCAGAGAAATATGTAAATCCCTCTGGCTTACGTGGGTGAGACTGGCTTGTTTTACCTGCCGCGCTGGTCTGGCCTTGGTTAAATCCTGTCCGCCATAGTCTGTTACCAACAATTCATTCACGGAGCAGATGTCTCCTGCATGGTCTGCCAGAACCAGTTCAAATTTGTTGTGAGATAGTGGATTAGTTTCTATGGCAGCAGATACAAACGGGGAGCACAGGGTCATTTGTTATCTCTTCACTGACTATTCAAACGGAGCGCCCCGATATTAAACCAAATAAGCACAGCCCTCACACCTGTCCATTTGTGCCAGTAGACTAAATATTTACTATTACTAGCTTGTTTCAACAGTTTTGTTTTCCCAGTGACATACAGCTAGTAACATTATCAATAACTTGATCATTTTTCATAAAATATTAAAGATGATAACAGATGTTGTTTTTCTTGATTTAAGTAAAAATTAAGTATGGCACTTATGGATTATATTTCTTTCTGATTAGGCATGAATACTGGTCAAATTAGTCAACTGCACTTTTTTTCCCTCAGGCCACATATTAAAACACAATAGCTGCCAGTAGAGGGGAAAACAACAGAGAAGAAATGGCAAATGGACTGCGCCTATACATCCATTTTGGCATGTTCTTGCTGAGAGCTTATGCTCCTGTGGATATACTCCACACACACTGGCCCTCTCACAGTGTAATGTCAGTCTGGAAAACATGACCTGGTGTTGTCATGGAGAATCTGGAGCTAAAAGGTTTATCCATGGGTGCACACACACACACACACACACACACACACACACACACACACACACACACACACACACACACACACACACACATGCAAACAGGTACACAATGCCACAAAAAAGTATGTCTTTTGAATAAGTCTTTGAATATGTGTTGAAATATGTCTTTGAATACAATTGTACGATGCTATTGGAAACAGGTTACTGATGCCATTTAAACTGACTCTGTATCTTACAGATAAATGGCTGTGCTGGATGCACGCCTGGTTTAACGACTGTTGGAACACCACAGGGAATGAGTATACGTCCTATGAAGCTGTATTCCCACCCATCCCCTTAAAAAAAAAATCCTTTTGGCATAAAACATTTGTGAAATGAACATCACGGGTCAACCCCTAAATTTAGTTCGGTCTTACAATCTGTGCTTGAGGATATAAATTAAAATACAAAAAAGCCCAGTGACAGATGCCCTATTGTGCGTCGTGTGGGAGATAAGACACTAGAGCTGTGTTTCCTGGTCAGTGCGGGACGTGCTGGATGTAAATGAGGGAGGCTCTCTGATTTTCCAGTGAAATGAGGCCTCAGCTGATGAGATGACAGATCTAATCACTCAGGGTTGAGATCAAAGGCCACCAGCTGCCTCCAGCTGCACGAGTCCACCTGCCCTATGGTGAACACCGCTGCACAGGTTAGCATCATGACCAGATCAGATGATCAGATGCACACACACAGACACACACACAGACACACACACACACACACACAAACAAATTCACACAGGCATTTCTGTATGCATGCAGCTGCATTGTACATTTCTGCATGTGCATGCTGTGATTGTGCAGATACAACATTTTGTCTGGCAGACCTTAGAAATCCATGCAATGAAGCCACACACCACAAGATGTCGTCTGAAACAGGTACACTAGACATTCAATTATGTTGGGTAAGTAAGATGAACAAGTGTGTCATGTCTTTGTTTTGTCAGCTCAATTATGTTTGCTTGACAAACACAAAATGCAAATTATCTCCTTATTTCTATTAAACATAACTAACTAAAATCAAAATGAAAAGATGTTACATTCATATAACATATATATCTTTGTCACTTTGGACAAAAGTGTCTGCTAAATGACTAGATGTACATGTAATCTTCATTTTCATATATATTTATATACTTCAGTGCTGGTAAAAAAAAATATGAAATCTTGGGTGCTGTCTACTGTATTTTCAGTGCTGTGCTGTGATTGTCTTGATCTGTTTGCAAACAAATGAGCGCGGCAATGAAAGCGCAGTCCATTTAAATGTGCTTACGTCACAAAGAAGCCTTCCCATGCCAGACCCGGCTGAAAGGCGTTTAGTGTGGCGTCCTATAAGAGAGCGCCAAGCCGCCGGGCTCAGTGTTTTGAGCCCGTGGACTGGACTGAGCCACTCAGGGAGGGTCCCCTCTTGCTCCAGAACCCACCACTGGGGCCTAATCTCCCCAAATGCCCTCCCATTATCCCTGTTTTCCAATCAAACTGTCATGTCAGTGTGTTGCCATTGTGCCCGGCTGGCGGTCAGGCACGGGGCACTCAGGGCCATTCTGATGAGTCAGTGGATCTGGGGCCACAACAATGGGCCCCGCACAGATCCACAATGGCCCGTCTAATGCAGTCTTTCAGCCGGGGGGTTGCTGAGTGTGCAGGGCTGGTGTGCATTCCACGCCAGCCGAGGGGCCCGGTCCTATAAAAACACCGGAGAAAGGCAGCAACCCGACATTGATTAGACTGGATCTGTCCCACCTCTGTGCGTGAGTATGCCACTGTATCCACTGTGTCTTGGTCAACTGTGAACATCTGGTTCCTGCACATTGGCAAAGAGTACAAAGCAGCTTTTCACCTTTGAGAAAAAACTAAACATAGATAAAAAATCACTCAAAAGACTGAGAGCTCACTCTTGAACTATAATTACATAGGTACTCCTTGTCCAGGAATCAAGGTTCACATCAGCTATCTGTGAACTTCTTTTGGTCTCCCCAAAGTCTGGGTGAATAACTGCTGGTATTCCTTGTTGTCCTACTGGTAGGGAGACTGGTGACAACAGCAACCATGAACACACAACAACAGATGATGGAGCAGATGGGACAGTGGAGAATCACTGTCTGGGAGGAGGAGAACTTCCAGGGCAAGCGCTGTGAGTTCATGCTGGAGTGTCAGAACATCATGGAGAGGGGATTCCAGAAGATCCGCTCCATCAAGGTGGAAAATGGCGCGTAAGTCTGTCACTGGATTTTTTCACTCGCTGGGATACACCTGTGCTTCTGGCGATAGCAATGACAACTACAGCAGTGTGGCAGGACTATCAGGTTATAAATGCCCACACATTCTTGGACTTAATTTGTGGACAAGAGTCACTACAGCTGTGTCTCTCATGCTGCAGTCTCTCATGCTGGTCTGTAAGGAAAGTGCCACAGTTTTCATTTACCTACAGCTGGAGGACTGTATATTCATAGATGTGATGTGATTTTATTATATTCATACAGTCAAACAGTCTAATTGAGAAGCTTAACAGTAGTTACATATGTGCTTTTTTATTACTTAATGTATTTCATGCAACGGCCTGACTCTGTCTTACAACTACACAGTCAGGATATGATGTCAAGAAAAGGAAAAAATAATGGTTATATGTTGGTAAATGAAAAGCAGGGCGTAGTGGTAACTAAAAGCTGAAAGGCCAGCTGTCTGATATGAAGACAAGAGGTGGAGTGACTGATTGCCAGACAAAGGCTCTGGGGAAACAAAGCGAGGCAAAAGCATGCAGTGTTTGCTTTAGCCTTTGTGATCCAATCAGCAGGGCCTCACTCGTTGGTGGGTGTTGGGCATTGTGGTCTAACTATTTGATTTTTAACTATTTTTTACCTGCCAGCAAAACCTCTTAAAATTCTCTCTCTCTCTGTCTTTCTCTCCATTTGTTTTTCTCTATCCCTCTGTCTGTCTTTCCAGCTGGGTCGGGTATGAGTATCCTGAATATCAGGGTCAGCAGTTCATCCTAGAGAAGGGTGATTATCCCCGATATGAAGCCTGGAGCGGAAACAGCAGTTACAGAACCGAGCACATGCTCTCCTTCAGACCAATTAAGTGCGCTGTAAGTTTTATTCAGAAAGCATAGCTTTACTATGCAGGATGTGTACACACACAGAGACACACACAAACGTGGACACCCCCCACATGCACACACATACAAACACACACATAAACACTGATGTTGTAGTGCTGTGTCACTATACATACAATACGAGCTTCTTGGGAAACACTTCCTTGTTGATTGCTTATAATCACATTTTGTAAAAAGAGTTAGTTAATCCAACATACATGTACTTTCATTATTTCTGTGTACCCATTCGTTAAAAATGCTACTTGTTACGTAATGTTATGTTTTCTCCATTTTACCAGAACCACAGTGACAGCAAAGTGACACTCTATGAGTGTGAAGACTTCCAGGGGCGCAAGTTTGAGATGAGCGATGACTACCCCTCCCTTCAGGCCATGGGCTGGTGCAGCAAGGAAGTCCCCTCCATGAAAGTCAATTCTGGAGCGTAAGTCTCCCCTTAGTCACACATTCTAGAATATTCCACACTACACATGCATTTCCTGGTCAATATATTTTCAGGCCACTCACCGATCCCTAACCGCCATACACCGTTCTATGTTCTTCTATTTAATTGCAAAGCTTACTTTTAACTGCGCCATCATTCATAATACGTTCACACTGAGGGAAGATATGTCTTATTATGTGTTATGTGTATTTCTTGAAGCAATCCCCACAGCACTCCCTCAAGACAATAGCAAAATGAGTCTGTGCCCAGACATCAGGGAGGTTATCTTATAGATGTGCAGGCAGGCCTTTCACAGCGTGTGATAAATGAAACACTGGCCTTTCCCTCCACAGCTGGGTCGCCTATCAGTTCCCTGGTTACCGCGGATATCAGTACGTCTTGGAGAGAGACAGACACCAAGGAGAGTACAGAAACTACAATGAGTTCAGCACCCAGGCCCATACCAACCAGGTCCAGTCTATTCGTAGAATCCAGCAGTAAGTCCGGCGGCTGTTATGTACCTACCATGCCATAAAATGTATTAAAATAGGCAATAAAGACTTTATTCAAACTATGGAAAAATAGTGCTTGTGACAATTCCTTGCTTTTTTACCCAAAATAGTATTATTCACTTATCAAAAGAAGTGGACCTCCCCTGCTAATCGTTTCTTTTTTTCCCTTTTTTGTGTCACCACAGAAAGTCGGTTTTTTTACACTTTCTACCATTAATGATTCAGTACTCATTTTATTATATTATCAAGCCTTTGGTTTTTGAAGCATTAATAGATTTGAAGACAGACTGCCTCTTTTAATAAAGTATTTACAACCAGAATATTTACATTTTATTTGAAGAACATTTATATGTTAGATTAGGATGTGTCTTGTTCCTGTCAGATTGTATTTTCTTCCCAATAAACAAAAGCACAAGATCACTTATGCTAATGCTTCCACCATTTGTTGTTGCAATGTTGTGTTGTGCAGCATGCAATATTATAAAATCCACAATTTTGAATTCCACCAAGGACAGTATTGGTGAAAGACACAAACAGCATGGTAGTCTTCTGGGACAGATTAGTCTGTTTTCCAGTTTCTCCGATTGAATTCCATTTCAACAGTGGAATTTGCTAGCCTCTATTTTGGTTTAGCCCTCATTATTTCAAAATTATCCATATTATATATCCCAGTTCAACCATCACACGGACATGATAACCTACATACCATGTAGCCTACATTCATATGGTTATGGCGGATTTCATAAAGCTTTGAGCTGTCCAAGGTGCTGACCTTTGGTTTGAAGATTATCATCTGTCTACACATTTCCGGAAATTCCCTAAATTCACAGGACTGTTAAATTAATCCCTTTATTACATTATACTCCATAGTGTTTAAAAACAAAATAATTATGTCTTAACTTCATCGACTTTTAAATATTTAATAATTTAAAACTAAAACAACGGCCTACTTTACTTCCGCTGTATAGTTTTCTGGCGGTTTGGCGCACCTCTCATGTTCACTGCGCATCCTGTTGGGAATCCGTTTCGTTGTTTGTTTGTCTAATAACTGCTCCAGTCACACCATAAACATCCACACAGTCTTGGCCTGGAAACAGATCTTTCTTTTTAAACACATTGTCCCACGCCCAGTCCAGGATCTCCTCATCAATGTTCAACTATATACACACCTTTGTCAAACACGCACTTCTAGTTCAGCTGATTATAACTGCTGCACACTGCTGAAGTTTTTTAAATCCCCAACACGTTTTCGATAGGGGAGGTTAAATTCTCTTCTGGGTGTTTTTGTAACAGGAGAGGGTGAATGACCATGGAAAGGTAATATTTGAATCAAGAGAATTAACGCAACTATGACCCGCTGTAGTCCATGACCTGTTAGCTTGACATTTTAGCTTTTCTGAGTTTAGCAAACCAAGCATGTGTATCGTATGATTGATTGTGTGTGTGCGGGTAATTCAGTTTAATTAATAAATGTCAACAGAGACCGTGGTGATCTGCTTATGTAGTTGGCTGCAAGGAGATGTGGTGGCTGTATGGTCTACCAGAGCTCCCATAACTGCGGTTCATAATCCTATAAGTGATTGCATCAATGTCTAGCATTCGAGGCTTGTTTTAAGTTGCCTGCGATCTGTTTAAAGACTCAGGCAGCTAAAGCAAGTCTGGGAAGCTGGAGACAGAACACCAGGAGACAAACCCGAGTAGATGCATCAAGTCGCTAGAATGCAATGACTCCCTACTTGAAATATCTCCTCTGGACAGAATCCTGAACTCATCTGGATCGAAGGATCACGCCTGTAAGAAAAAAAAACCGCAATCAATACTTCAACATATGACGACGGAACCCAGTGTATGTCAGGAAGTAAAACTATCTTTTGCAATTAATTATTTAATTCAATGTCATGCTACAGATTTAATGCAAAAATGTAATCAGATAAAAAGGGTAATGCATATATTCGTAATAAAAGAAATCTACATTTTACATACGGCTTTCATCACTGTCTTTTGTCACCTTTAGCCGAGTAGGCTAAGTTGCAGGCCACTGTGGCATTTCTTTTTGAATCCCTGTTGAAAACTTTTAATTAATCTATTTTATCGGCATAATAGGTATAGCATTCATTATAGGCCAACGTACGTTATTTAACACAGTGAGGTGCAGGGCCCATTTGATCTTGGCTATAGGGTTGTCACGGGCTAATGGCACATCATTCTGAGCCAACAAAATCATAAGGCATGGTTTTACATTTACGACCACGTTTCACTTCGATTATATGACACATGCAACCGTAATGTCTGGGACCAAATGTTCTTGTGTGCTAAAACTCGGTCAAGCGTGATTTAAAAGGTAAATACTCTATTCCAACATGGAACAGGCCTTTATGTTTGCAAAGAGGTAAAAAGGCGGAAAAGAGAGAGGATCTGAACTGGTTTCCATGTCAAACACTTCAATTCTCCATAGAAACTCTGATCTTAACGCCGAAACTTTATTAAATCCTGATGGTGGATTGATAAGGCCGAATTCTATCGGCTCCCTTTTATTGTGGAGACAGGGAGGGATGACAGAGGTAAATTGCTCTTTTAATTAAAGCAATGCACCAAAGGAAATTGCTGTCTGAATATTGTCTCAGAGATGGGGCTTGTGACAGTTGCCTGGAAACTTCAATCTGTCTCCCATTTATTCCAGATCATAGTTTTGAGATAAAGTTTAATAAAAATCTTTACCCGAATGAAAGCCAACCCTTCCAGATCAACAGACACAATGAGACAGAACTGCGGAGGAAACCTTATGTTTAACATGTATCTCTCAGGTATACTTGCACTTTTGTATAAAATTGGAATTTTTAGTTCTTACTAAGGCTATTATATTTCCGTGGACGATTCTTGTAGTTCTCGGATGCCGGGTTGCTCCTGGGCACTGATTGCTTGGCTTTTCAATCTGAAACCCGTCTCTTCTTTTGTCGGAAATCGGATATCCTTTTTCCTGAACGCGTTTCCTGGCTTCACAGCTCAAGTTCAGGGAATGCAACCGAGGCTCCAGGAGAACCGCGGCACTCTGAGACCTATCACAGCCTTTAATAGATTAAAATGTATAACACTTTTTTTTTGTGAATTAACGTTTACTTTTTGTGGTATAACATTCTACTCAAAACAATTTTCTTCGCTTTAACTTAGGCAACATGGTATTGTTTTCACGGTGTTCGTATTTCTGTGTAGCCTGGACATTAAACACATTTTAATCAAGTTATGAATCCTATATTCAGATCCTTCAGATAATCTACTGAAAGAAAGTAAAAACTCATCATGGAGCCCTATGAATACGGGAGTGCAAAAAGGTAAGTCGTTATTTTTGCGTGGCCTGGATATGGGTAAAAGTATGGGGCTTTAAACATAAATTAGGTCTACATAGTTATATTAGACTTTATCATAAATATTTGATACAGAAATATCTTTATGATCTGTGTTTGTCTGCACCTGTGTATTCTGTGATAGTTCTTTGAATCTTGAAATACATAAAGTTACAATTACAGTTTATTTACAATTTTTATTTTCTTGTAGCCTATGCGTAATATTTTCAGATTAGGCTATTTTTATTTTTATAAAGTTATTCGTCATGGCAATAAATACATTCTTTTCCACCATATTATCATTTTATTTTAATTTAATTGTTAAACCTATTTGATGTAATCTAAACCTAAACCCAGTGCATGCTCTCTTTGGTGTGTTTTCTGTTTAGAATGTTATTTTTGCATGTTACATTGCATAGTATCCGATTTGATTTCAGGTAGTGGACAAATTCAGCTCTGGCAGTTTCTGCTCGAGCTGTTGTCAGACAGTTCCAACATGTCTTGCATCGCTTGGGAAGGTACCAACGGGGAATTTAAACTGATCGACCCCGACGAAGTGGCCCGACGTTGGGGTGAGAGGAAAAGCAAGCCTAATATGAACTATGATAAACTTAGCCGAGCTCTCCGCTACTACTACGACAAGAACATCATGACGAAGGTCCACGGAAAGCGTTATGCCTACAAGTTTGACTTTCACGGGCTGGCACAAGTGTGTCAACCCTCGTCGACCGAACAAGCTTTTTACAAGTTGCAGAGTAATTTCACACCACTGCCGTTTTCAGGTATTTCCAAGCTCAACCTGATGGCTCCAGGCGTTGGCCACTCTGGGTTCTCATATTGGCCAGGCTCCCCGCCGACTCTTTACCACAGTCACAACCTGCAACCAGGGCCCTTCGGCACCGTATCTGCGCCGCATATTAGCTGCGTCAACAACATCAACAACTTAAATAATTTGAATAATATTAACAGTCCTTATAACTGAGAACCTAATTGGAGGGGTAGATCAGATACAAATGCATACACGAAGAGAATGTAAAATAGTTAATGTTAATCGAAAATGTCCCATTGCCCAAACACCCTCAAGCAATATCCTGTATTACCACTTGGTCCACTTTAAAACAATATGCGATGTTATCCGATATTAAATTTCGTATAACTGTTACTGAGATGATAGACGTAGCCTATCAGCGCCATCTTACGGCTGGAAAGTATTAGACTTCGTCTAAAAAATAATAGGCCTCCTATTGACACGTTAGTGTACACATTATAACTGAAAAATCACTCCTATTATTCTGGAATATTCAGTTGTTAGGTTTCAGTTGTAAGCCTAGGCTATATTCATATTCATATTTATCAGCAAGACCTTCAAGAAGCAGTATGCCTAGTTTAGTGTTCAACTGGGCCTGTGTCATGTTTATCACAGCGCCTAATGAAAAGCAGATGGCAATATGCACAGGAGGTTACCAATATTTCTGGTCTTGTCAATATATACAGTAGGCTTTACTGCATAGAGCATTGGCTATGCTAAATTCTGCCTCAAGCGGAGTTAATGATAATCACTAAATCTGAATAACATTCAAACAAAATGACTATAGGACTCATTTTTAAATCATTCAAAACTTTCAAATTAAAATGGCATCACCGACTTACCAATTAAACAGACCAACACAGAAACAGAAGCCTCACTGCGTCATTGCCTTTTCATCCGGTCGACGCGGGTGTCTTTTTTTTTGCTTACCAAATGTTTTGTTTTTCTTTGTTAGTCTACGTTTTACCTAACCCTGCCATTGTTTTTATATGTGGCTGTTTAGCCTACTGTTCTTATATCAGGATCTTTTTCGGAAGACATTTATTTGACATGACTACAAGCATGGTTTATATTAGAGGCTACAGTTTAATGTGCAGTTGTGGACAACAGTGTTCTTAACAAGCCCTCTTATTCGAAATTTAACGTAGCCTTTGCATATACTAATTTAATGGTCAAAGTTCTATGTTTGTGATATGTTTTGAGAAGAAGTTGTTTTATAGAGTTTACTGTTGTCTTTTTCCTCTGTGTAAAACGTAAAACGACAACATTGATGGTTATGGAGATCTAACAATAAAAACGATTTGATGAAAAAAATGCAAACTATATGAATGGTATTTTTTCCTGCTTTCAAGTTGTAACATTATTTAGCCTATCCGACAAAATCTATTCAATGCCACTTTGTCAATGACTTGAAGTAAGGTCGATCACAACCCCATATACTGCCCATTTTATTGTCAATAGGCACCATGGACATTTAAAACCGTAGTGGCCACAAGGTGGCACCACACGTCCACCATTTGTGTTACAAAACCAGCAGCCAACTCCAGTTACCTACAATATAAAACGGCAAGAAGAGAGTTGTTGTTTTTTCATTGTCAAAATGTATTATTCGCAACTTTTTAGGAGAACCTACCAGATAATAACACTATTTAACCTAGGCCTAGATGTTGCACATAGCAAATAAAGTGTTGCCTCTTGATCTCAATGTGCCAGCTAAAGACATAAAAAACGTTATATTTTGTTGTTTTCATAAATGAAAGACGACACACGGAAAATGTGTAATGACTGTGTATGGATTGAGAGGAGGGGGCTGATAAGGAACCATCCAGTTTATGTGACTTGCATATCAATAGAACCTTCAGGGAACGGGCTCTATTGATGGCAACACTAATGCCTGTTCTGTCACATTGAATGCATTTCAAGTCTGGACCTCTGTCTGCCTCACCAGTGGGCTTTGCCAGGAGAGGCTAACTAGCAACTATAGAAGCACAGTGTTTAAAGAAAAGATTTAACTCCCTGTAACAATTGCAAGAAATGCTCATTAAAACAAGACAAGTCGTTCTGTCGTTATATGACTTTAGTGTTAGTGAATAACACTAAAGTCATATAATATTGACCACAATCTGAGTTCTTAATGCCCACCTTTTTTTCATCAAGGAAAGCAACAACTATGGCAGTGAAAATGTACATGTAAATACAAATGTATATCTGGAACCAATAAACACATAGAAAACATGCAACACTTGGAACATATATACTCATGGATGTTCAATGCTCAGAGAAACAAGGTGAAGTCAAGCAATGTTGCTAATGAAAAAGGTTAAATCAGTCTTTTAATAGGCTCCAAACAGGGAATACCGTATTCGTGGGAGTACAGGCGTTAATCTACGCAAGGCTCTAATCTGCCCTAAGTATGATCCTTCATCCCCCTTTCTTACATAACACAGTACTGTGGGGAGGTGGGGATGTGGGACTCCCATGACGAGGCATGCCACATGTGAGACTAGACATAAAAAAACAAATCAGGGGTCAAGTACTTATTTTAATGCTGATACCATGACGACAGCACAGCGTGGTCCTCATGACAAATCAGTGCTTCAGTGATTTATTCAGACTCATCTAGTGAAGTGAAAATAGATCTAAACATTTCTGTGGTTCAGTTTATTTAAAAAAAAAAAAAATGGTGGTGATAAACCTCACACTGGCACAACAGTTTGTTGTTAAGATCAGCAGGAGCTGTATGAGCCACCTATAAAAAGACCCAGAATATGTGCCAGGCTTGAATGGACCTCCGACTTTACCGAAAGACAATTGAAGGGAAATGTGGAGCAGGCGCTTTCCTCAAGTAGGCTGTGTCTGCTGTGCAGCCTCGTTGCTCCCTGGAGATCACCAAGTTCTCTGACTCACTCGCTGTCAATGGAAAGCACTGCAATCAAGCCCCTCAAAGAGTTCAGTCACAGCACAGCACAGCACACCTACCCAGTCTCTAAAAATATCCCTCTGCAGCACAACACACTTAAAGAGGCAGGAGAGCAGAAGAGAGAGATGGGGAGGAATGTTATTAACCCAGTTTAGGTGTCTTGCGACAGCAAAAGTCCTTGATCTGGATTTTCATATATTGTGTTTTCATTCCTCAGTTTTGAAGTATCTTATTCAGGTCCACAAGACAAAAGCAGGAAGACAGAAAACGTGGACAAATGCAGCTATTCTGGTTACATATAGCCTCTTGGGAAATATGGAAAAAAGTCTTACTTTGGGCTCTTTATGCCATTTAACCAGAGCCGTCACTGCTATTGTGCACCAAGGCCAGAGTGATAACAAATACAGACAAATAAGAACATCCTCCGTGTGAAATAATGAATGGAAGGCATGTCACTTGTGAGGGTCATCAAAACTTACATAAGCAGCTGCGTAGCACATAATCCAACGACACCTTATACAATTGGATGACTCACAGAATCGAGAAAAACATGTCATTAAGGTTTGTGTGTGGAGATCACTGGGATACTTTAGTGAAAAGTTATCAAAATGATAGAGACTTCTATACAAAGCTTAATTTGTTTTTAGATTAAAAAAAATAAGAATGGTTGATGGGTCTGGCACTGGTAAATATGAATTTGACCTACAGAAGAGAAACCCCTGATAATTTCCTCATTCATTACTCAGGCCAGGCCAATAGCACTGCACACAAACTCTTACCTGAAGCAACCCATACATGCAAGGATAAGGTGAGATTAGACTTCCCACATATAGCTGGGTATCTAAAGGTTTAGCTGGCAGCAAACAGTGGAGTAATCTTGTTGACAGATTAACAACTGCATTCGATTGAAAAGGAGAAAAGAAAAGAAACAACAGGGACAAACAACAACATGGGAAGGTGACATTGTATAGAGATAGAATAATAGAGAATTGCATAATCATCCCATGTTCTATTAATTGCTTGGCCTGCTGTGCACAAACCTGACAGGTGACGTCAGTGAAGGCACATAGTGTATCTAAGTGGGGGGTGTTTTTCCAGGTAATTTAGGCTAGGCATGATCAGACAGTATGATCATATGTTCATTACTTTCACTTCCATGCACTCTTATCTTTTCCATGCAGTAATGAAGAGGACATAGGCTGAGTTTAGATACCAGATTACAAAGCCTTAAGTTCATTTTCTACATTCAACACAATGGCTGTGATGTCCAAAGCATTATGTGGACTAACTATGCAGCACCTCTAAACCTCTCATTTTGTGGTGGTAATGTTGATGGAAAGTGTAACAGCAGTACTTACTCCCCATAATTAAAGTAAATAAAAGACAGGTGTTTGTTCAAATCTTCAAATCTGTTGAGCTCCAATTGACTAAAAACCCAGCTGTTTACACTGACGATGCAATAATGTCTAGTGTCGGCAGTAACTCAGGCTCAGTGGTCCTGTGGTTACTATAGAGACGGGAGGAGCAGAATACGCAGGCGGTCTTGGATCACACGTTCCTCTGAACCAGCGAAGAGGCAGAGACTGCAGCAAATTCTATCCAATCAACTAAAAGATCATTCATGCTGGCTGTTTTATTCACAAATTCTGGGGGATCCATTCATTCTTTCTTTTGCAGGCATGACATGACGAACGGCTTGAGTCCTTACAGCAAGCTTATCAGTACCAGCTAGAAATTGATAGATGACACATAATAGGGTTGAGAGACAGCATGCAATCTATCATTTGTATAAAGACATCTTATAATTGCTTGAACAGCAGCAAATGTTATAGCCTATAGTTATTATCATGGGTCCACAAAAAGTAAACGTTGACTCAGTTGCATGGTGATGAGTTTGTCAGGGTTAACATCTACATCAAACCTATATCATTAGGTCATAGACTAAAACCTAGGCATTGGGTATATACATAATGGTGTTCTTTTGGAAACATAATGGTTATATTCAAATTAAGCACCAAGGCTAGCAACTCCATGAAGCATGTGGAAGCCTCATACAGACACAAGAATACAGAAATATACAGTATTTGTATCAGTGCCTTTATTATTCAAGAGTCCAGCAGTCGGCAGGTTTTTTAAACTCTGTATACATACCGACATTTTGTAACAGTAAACCTTGTGTACATAATATTTGCCTATAGAGGGCTGTGAAATCTCCCTTTAAAATTACTTTTTAAATGTAATTCAAGTGGGTTGAAAAGAACAAGGTAAACCCCCCTGTCACTGTGATACAGTCTAAGAGGAGTTGCGGACTGTGCTATATGCCCTCTGAGGGCAACTGTTGATTCAAGGTTTAACAGGGCAGTGTATTCGGTCTTAACAATACCTCACGTACATGCCTGACCACATGTGCACAGTTTACAGCAAAATAAATTAAACCTGTTATTGTTCTGGAATGGATTATGGTCTAGCTGTTCTAGTGAACAGGCCTACAAAAATAGGCATATTAAACAACTTACAAACCAGTTTAACTGATTTCTCCCGGTTCAGAAAAAGTGCTAAAATGTACCAATAGAGCCTCAAATAAAACCACAAAACATTCAGATCAGCAATAAATATAAAATATGTCAAGAGCTATTTCAAACAACGTCTGTTGGCACATTGGACATCTTGTCTTCAAAAGTTATTTGAAGTTTAACAAAGTCGACCTGCATTCTGGCCAGGCCCGGGCCAGCACCTTGGATAGTTCCCTTTGTCAACCTTACAACGCTGCCTTGAAATGTTTGTGTTCTAAAGAACAACGAAAGACAGTAAAGTGAATGGAAACACAACTTCATAGTTAAAGCAGTATTCGTCACAGCATGGTACCACAGAGATACAGTTGAATGGGAAAGTCCACAATCTCTTCAGCATGCAAATATTGTATATAAACCTCTTGGTGCCCAAACACTGATTTCTAAATTTTAACAAGCGGTATTAACACTGTTTTGAAGCAAAATAAAGATTAATGTCCCTGCAGGATATGCCACCCCACTGAGACAAACAGAAATCATGTAATGTCCATACAATCAACAAAGCATTCAAATGATATCTCAACGATCCAGGTCACTTCCCTTTGCGTCTTTCGTCTCACCCTCGCCTTTGAGCTCCTGAAACACCTCAGTGAAAACATGAGGATCAATATTGATTTGCAGCATTTTATCACTTATGTTATCAATGATACCTAGTGCCAGATCCCAGAAAGTATCCCGGTTGCCCTCCACCATGAAAGGAGTGATGGGGTAAGAGATTTCGTTGCCCATGTATGAGTAAGCCATATACAGGCAGGAAAGAAAGATGCCCTGAAGTTCGCCACGGTCGCAAACATTATCAGTGACAGTTTCTCTACAGATCAAGTAGACGAACACCAAGCTAGCTGGTGTGATGAAGCCCTGGTCCTGCCAGCCCTGTAACAGAAGGGTTCGGTCTACATTCCGGAACCAAACGATAATATCATTCGGGTTGAGTCCTTTGATCTTATTACACCTTCTGCAAAAAAATTCTCCGAGACACAGCAGAAGCTCGCCAGTCGATGCTTGGACGATCACCCGTCTGGGAGAGACTAAGGATAAATTGCTCGGTTGTTTTTGCACAGAAATGACCTTTTTGCCACTTTGAGAGGGTGTCAGGGGGGGATCCTGAGAAGGTACTGCCGGTACCGGCACTGATTCGCGATTCGGACTCAAGTGCTGTGCCTTTTTCAAATTTTCGTTATTTAGTTGCTGGGGATCCGGGTTAACTTTTTTGCCAATGTTCCTCCTAGCCGAAGAGGTAACAAATCGTTTCAACGACAAGGCTGATTCCAGGACAGAATGTTTCTTAAGGCTTTTCTCGTTAGGTTCGGGTCCATCGACCACAATAGTCGTCTTCTGAGATGTCGGAGATAATGAGAGAATGGTTCCCATCACTGCTGCTGGCCGTCAACACTTGGTGGGCTTCGAAGATGTAATTTCCCACCTGCAGAGAAATGTCACGCTAACACGCAGTGACTCAATGCAACCTAGTGCGTCTCATTTGTAGTGTTGCAGGGACAGCTCTTGAGGCGATGCAGGGAGTTACAGCAAGTTTCCCGCTCAAGTTGTTGTTCTTTGACACCGATTGGGACCTTCAGTTACCTATGGCGTCAGAACTGCTCTAAAGAGCAGCTTCTCGCGGTAAAGCAGACACAAATCTAATCTCTCTCAGTAAACCGGGATTAGTGACTTGTCCCTTCTGATCCAACCAACCTCACGACGTCTCATAAGATTGACTGGGAATGGGACCAATTAGAGAGACCACTGTAAATTAGTATTTGATTTTTAGTTTTTTGGAGAATCAAGCCTGTGAACGTTGTTCATTATACATTTCTGCTCATATATACTCTCTAGTCA
The DNA here is from genome assembly GCF_900700415.2 of Clupea harengus. Classification (NCBI taxonomy): domain Eukaryota; kingdom Metazoa; phylum Chordata; class Actinopteri; order Clupeiformes; family Clupeidae; genus Clupea; species Clupea harengus. The sequence goes on along the minus strand of NC_045153.1, from coordinate 24,254,378 downwards.
TTAATAAATCCCCTTAAAAAGTTGCATCTGTTATATAAAGTGTTATCCTTTGAATGTGTGTTCTTTGAAGGTGGCTCTTTAACCAACATGCCTCTAAAACCAATGTATTACATGCAATTACATTTTGTATTGCATTTAGTTGACTTCTATCACTGTAGATGATTCCAGTTTTTCTGATTATGCTTAGACTACTTAGATAATACAACACATCAATAAGACGACTTAAGCACCAAGACTACCTGAATGTATGTCACAAAACCGAGGTTAAACAAAATGTTCTGGGCTCCATGAATGCACATAGTTTATAGTCCGTCATCTTTATTATTTCCGTGATCAAATGCACTGGTAACTTTTGAAGACTTAATCTTAAAATAACAATAAAGAAGGCACATTCATGATAAAATGCAGGTAGAGGGGTTATCTGAGACCTGCACATTTTAAGACTGCAACCTATAAAGCTGATCCAATTAGGTGGCATGGCATGGCAAGGCAAGCAGGGAGAGTGGTTACATGACTAGTGCTTAAAGTTTCCCCTCATTAGCTTTGGGAGGAGTACAGTCCTTAAGCATCCATGAACAGGTAAGAAGTTAATTAAGTCACTTATTTTAGGACTGTCTGTGGAAACGTCTAAAAATAGTGTCAGGGAGACCTCTTTACAGATAAAAGGCTTTCACACACTTCACAGTTCAAAAAAGGACTCCATGGTTGCTACTCAAAGATATGGAAGGTTAACAGGTTAAGATGATTTACCTACTTAAAACTAGATTGCAATAGAGGTATGGCAGAGGGAGAGCCTATAGACCAGGGGTTTTCAACCGGGGGTCCGTGGCCCCATGGTGGTCCGCGACGGCATTGCAGGGGGTCCGCGACATGAGCCTATGTTGATCAGTTCACCATTGAATTTTTTTTTGTTTTATAAATTTGCTTTGATATTTCAACACATTTCCAGATTACTCTTGAATATCATGAACATATCGTGTTATAGGCAGAATATCTGTGCAGGGGGAGGGGGCGAGGCGGTGGCTAGCGATGTACCCTGATAATTTCACATATTTAAGTGTTATAGGCAGAATATCTGTGCAGTGGGAGGGGGCGTGGCGGCGGCGGTTACAAACACCCACGCGCGTGCAGGCACATCTGTTACTTTCTAGTCAGAATGGTGGTCCCTGGGACAAAACCAGTTGAAAACCCCTGCTATAGACCATTGTGTGGGCCAACACTTTCCACTGAATCCTATGGAGATAGCACACCGCTTATTTGGTCTTCACTGTACTCATAGAGGAGAATCAAACAAATGTAAGGTTATCAATATTCAACTATTAACTGTTATCTAGATTTCTTAATGGTCTACAGGATGAAGGCTTCCAAACCTAAGCTGACCTGTATGAGGCAAGTCTATGAACTGGTACGATTACTGATATCAGCATTTTTTCATAGTCTGGTCTGCCATCTGTCCAGATACAGACCCTGTTGGGGTAAAGTGCGTGGTTTCTGGTTTCCCCTTGATTGTCTGAAAAAATCAGTTTGACTTTCCTTCTGTTATGGTTAAGGACTTATCATGATTATTTCTGTTTTTCTTTTCCTTACTGATCACTCATGTTCAAATAAGTTCTGTTTCTGTTAAGAAAAAGGTACATAAACGAGAGTACTAGAGCTCAGTTTATGGAGGCCACAGCTATGCACAGCTAATTTGAACTTGAAATGTTTGAATGTTATGGATGTTGTTGCACCAGTAAAAGTCAAGAAAACTTTGAGCAAACAGAAAGCACCCTGGAGAATCACTAAGATGATTAACAGGAACATCAGCAATACCCTCTAGAACTCTTTGTGTCACGGTTGACTCGTTTACAACCCCCAACAATCTTGTTTACAACTCTGACCACCTCGAAATAACTCTATAATGTCAAAATTTTATACAATTTATAATTTCAATTTCAAACATTTAACTGATTTGCAGCAAATAGTTAATGGCTCACTGCTATCAGGCATTTTCCCAAAGTCACTAAAAACAATTGCCATTAAGCCACTCTGCATGCCTCTGTGCCAAACAACTATTGACCTGTCTCAAATCTTCCTTTTACAGCTAAGATAATTGAGAAAGTTGTTTTCAATCAACTCAGCAATTTTTTTTACTCGAGTGGTAATTTTAAAGAATTACAATCAGACTTCTGACCAAACCACAATACTTAAACAGCTCTTATAAAACTGTTAAATGATATACGGCTGAATACTGATTCAGGTAAAACATCATAGAATACTGCTGGACAGGTTGAAAAACTGGGGTAGTCCCTGAGTAGTCCTTTATTGGTGCAGGTCTAATTTAGAAGGCGGGGTCATCATTAGCACTTATGAATCTGATAGGTTGGCTGTGACAATCAAAATCCCCCAGGGATCAGTTCTTGGACCTCTTCTGTTCAATCACTTTAAGCTGCATTTGGTCAAATTCCACGAACATTGATCACCATAGTTACGCAGATGATACACCGATTAGTCTATCTCACCAGATGACTACAGCCCAATAGACACACTGTGTCAATGTTTAGAAAAAAATAAACAATTGAATGAGCCAACATTTTCTTCAGTAAGGACGAAACAGAGATTATTGTGTTTGTCAACAAGACAAGTAGTAAATTAGTAAATTATCGGGCTCTAAACACCAAAGATCAAATGCGGAATCTTAGTGTTCTAATAAACTCAGATCTCATATTCACCAGCCATATCAAAAATATTTGTTGTCCCAAAAAGACAGAGAGACGCTCATCTATGCTTTTATCTCCAGCAGGGTGGCCTACTGTAATGGTCTCGTAACTGGACCTCCCAAAAAGACCATTAAACAGCTGCAACTCATTCAGAATGCTGCTGCTAGAGTTCTATCCAGGACGAAGAGTACAGAGCACATAACTCCAGTTCTAAAATCTTTACACTGGCTTCCAGTTACAGAATAGATTTTAAAGGGCTGCTCCTAGTTTATAAATCACTGAATGGTTTAGGCCCAGAATACATCTCTGATATGTTTAAAGAATATAAACTGAGTAGGGCTCTTAGATCCATGGAGTCAGCAAGTAGAGCCCAGAGAGTACATTTACCTGTAGCTGTTATGCTGCATGTAACTGGAACAAACTGCCAGGAGATCTCAGATGTGCCCCAAATGTTGCCATTTTTGACGGGGAAGTGGCATCTCAGCTAACCTCTATTGGTGGGCCTATTTTTAGGTTCTAACCTCAGGATACGCTACCTTTCTCTAAAAACAACTCTATCGGTCTCTTGTGTGGACCCTAAGAAAGGGTTCTATTCTTTTACTGTCTTGCACTCTTAAGCACTTTGTCTTTATTTTATCCTTTGGATGCTCCTTTTGCTTTTATTTATGTAAAGCACATCAAATTGCCTCTGACAGTGATGTGGTGCCTTTTATACAGGGGAGCTGTGGTCTACATTTGAAAAAAAAACAGAGCTCAGATGCATATCCTCAGGAACACACAGTGACAGAATGTAAGAATATAATTTCCTCATCATGCACTTTCTAGCTATGTTAAACCATTTGCATAACCCTAACCCCACGCAATAGGAGACCCGATCCTAGCATATATCTTACTAAGAACAGATTTTCCCACTAATGCCCATTGATATGAACGATGCTGTAGGAACGATGCTGGCATGAGACACCCACGCCTGACGCTGCCTCCTAGAGCTGGTGATTAGAGAAGAGGAGATGGTGGCTCAGTCCAGTCTTACCCAGACACACCACTCATTTGACTGGGTGGGTGGCGTACAGTTCAGGCCAGGAAAGTGATTCACACATGAGATGGCAGGAAATGTAAATGAACTAGAACTGTAATGTAACATCAGCTGCAAATGATAACCCCATACCTGCTGGGAATTACATGAGATGAGATGGATAGATAGATAGATAGATAGATGGATACTTTATTAATCCCAAGGGAAATTTAGGTCATCCATAGTAGCTTATACACTTACTCACAGACATACATACATAAATCACATACACATAGGGGGAACATGTTCACAGGGAGTGGGGTGTTTACAGATACAGGAATGGATCTGACCCTATGGTACATAGTGCATAGATTGGTAAAGTGTTCTTGTGCTGCAAGCGAGGATAGTGCAAGAGATAGTGTGTATGTGCTTGTGTGGATAGTGTGGATAGGAAATGTAGCTTTGCGTCACAAAATAGCTGAGAAAATTCTAATATCAGCAGATTAAATGATTTTTGGTCTTATTTCACCCTGATTGAACCTGAGTAGAGTCACCAGAAGAGCAGAGTCCTTGCTGATGTAACCTCTAATCCTGTTTACTGCTAGCAGCGTACAACACAAAACACTGCTGCTTGTTCTGCCAGTCGGTTTCAAATCCTTCACCGCTTTCTCAGGCATTTGCAGTCATATCATTCCATCTTGTGGTTGGTCAATGTTACTGCAATCATTTAACTACCTACTCACAATTTAACAGGACTATAACACACTCGTCTGTTAACAGATTTAACTGAGGCAACATGTTCAACATGGAATTAAAATGTATCTTCATTTTCACTTTTATTGTGTAACAATAAGTACGAAATCGTATTCATCTTACCTTCACTGTAAAGCACGCATAATTCCATTGGATGTATAAACAAAATAAAAACAATAATGTTGTTCCATAAGTTGAACACATTTTTCCACAAACAATAGCTAATATTTCGGCGTACATCTACTTTATAAGTGGTATTGCTGAAAATAGGTTTTGAAAAATTCGTTTGAGAAGATTTCCGAGTGAACAGCAGATGGCAGTATGCCCTTTGCAGATGAGTGTTTCTAACAAGTGAATAATCCTGCTGTTAGGTGGGCTGTTGACTGGCCCTGTCAGCAACAGCCTTCAGCACCACAGGCTAATATTTAATAACCCTAGGCAAGAGGCAGTGAAATCCTACACCCCGAGGCATCTATTTGGGTAATATTCTTCATCATGACAGAATCCTCCTTTCAACCAGTCTGCCACTGCCAACAGTACAACATCAGAACAAATGGTGATTATGCCTCAGCAGCTGTTCAGAGAGGAAAAGGCTCTCAGCAGTAAGGACGGCCATTTACCCAATTTGTCTCTATTCGGGAGCGACGTTTATAAAGTGTAATAAAGAACACGGTGCAGTAATGGGAGAGGGTTGCGCTGTAGGCCTACGTTACCCAATTTCAGAAATAGCTTACATCAAGGGACATTTCACTTGGATGTCTGCACACAATGCAGGTGGACAATATAATCACTGTGTAAGGTTAAAAAGGGCAAATGTTTCACATTATGCAATACATTTCACAACACAGTAACTGAACGTGTCAGTCACACAATCACATTCATGAGACTACTGCCGTCTCTTTCCCCCCACCAAGGCCTTGTATAGTCTTAGGACGGTGCTGTGCCGAAGAATCTCCCCTCCTCTTTGTTGTGGGGCACATCAAAAGCAAACAAAGGGATCATGTTGCTCCTCTTATCGAGGACTTGTCCATCAGGCCCTTCAGCGGGGGCTTAGTGCACGGCCAAGAGCAGGTGGGCAGCTGGAGGGATCACAGCCCCACAGAGAAGCCCATCCACAGCTGTGCAACACAGGCCAGATAAGACACACAACACACCACCGGAGTATGGCATGAGAAACACATCACAGGCATAGCATTCAGCAGTTTCCCTTAGCCTTAGAGGAAAAAAAGAAGGCCTTGTTGAGTGGAGGGAGGACTTTTTGAGAACATGAGAAACTGAGAAACGGAGAGTCTTGGGGTCTTTTGGCTTTTTTTTCACTCGTGCGGGAGGAGGAGGAAAAATGTTTGGGGGGGGGGGGTGTTGAAATCAAGGTCAGGGGTCCACCCACGACCTTCTGAGGGAGTCGACTCGGTGCACTCGCACGTGCGCCGCTGAAACGGAGATCAAACAAACATCCGGTCTGTGGCCGACCCCTGATGTGATGCTCAAGCGGCGGCTGGTGAAATGAGGTCTGTGAAAGCTAGCACACCTGCCGCCTGATCAAAGCCTCTGCTCTTTGAAAGCTAAGTTATGCATTGGCTAATGCGGCGACATATCCTGTAAAGCAGACAACAGAGAAACCTGCTACTATATTTAGCTAGGGTATAGATATCAGTTAAAAGGCTGGCCTGTGTTTATCAGAGGCTGTCTGACATCAGGCATCATCCGTCGCTGCTTTTGTTGAACACCCAAAAGGAGACGAGAGGAAAAGAACACTTAGGAAGACCTTCAAACGCCGTCATGCTTTCCAGTGATGGGCAATTTTTTACTTCCTTAGACCACATCACTATTTTTTTTTTTATTTGGGCAGGGCCTTTCAACAGTGTAAAAGGTTCAGGCTTTGCTACAAGTTCACCGTTAAATCTTTCATATGGTAAATAATATGGCGGAGATGTCTGACTAGTTGTTGTATTTCGGTATTTTACAAATGAAGTGTTTCTACGAATTTTTTCTTCTGTGGTGACTTGTTGCAGGTGTAGCAGAAAGAGATCCACCTGTATTTACGCGTTTCTGTCACACAGATCACTCCAGCCATGAAACGCACCAAGACATAACACAGCCAGGAACAACATTCAGAGAATCCAAACAGAATGATCTTCATATTTGTCTTCTGTTCTTGCCACAGACAATGTCAGCAGAGTTTAGGTTAACCTCTTTATCTTCTGATGATGAACACTACCAGTGAACATATCGGCCTACATTTCAGGGAGAACTGGAAGATGTCCAGACTGAGCTAGGCCTTTGTGTCCACTGGAAAAGTCTCATAGCTCTGTGTTTTCAAATGAGCAGCTGCGTTATCGTACTTTTAATCCATTTTATGACCATTGGGTTCATATAATTACACAAGACTTATTTAGTAAAGAGTTTACACTGTAGCGTAGAACCATATGCTTTGCATTCTATGCAGTAATGTACATAAACATGAGCCTACAGTTTTATTGAGGCTTGATGGGTTTTATTGAGCCTTGAGGTAGATTGAAAATATTAAAAAGACATATGATCATCACATGCCCATAAACAATGTAGGCGTTTATTGATGAATGAAGACGTATTATTTTTGTGAACAGAGAAAAAGAGGGGACAAAAGTAATGCCCTTACTGATTATTTATGTCATTTACTTTTTCTTTTCTTACACAGCCAGACATTCAGTGTATAATAGTGCTATAGTTAGCATACAGATTAAACTAAGTAAAGCATTTCTCACACAACACCAAGTCTTCCAGTAAATGCACTGACAAACCTGGGACAACACAAATCTAGACAGTAGTGTCTCTGTCCAGCAGGGGGCGCCCTGGTCTACTCCTACCGGGTGCTGGAGGAGTTATCTATGAGTGTTGACTAGTCAGTATCAGTAGACAGTGCTGGGTCTGTGTTTGGAGACAGGGCTGTCCTTAAGGCTCGCTGGCTGCCAGGATAAACAGACAGATCTCTGATTATGTTTAAGAAACGCGGTTCATGAAAGGCAAAACCCTGCAGATAAACAGGCCTACGCTACACACAACTCCTGTCGCCATCGTCCCTGCCTTTGATGGAGCGGCTCTCCTCCCAGCCTCCCAAAATAAACGGCCTCTTCTTCTCACAGGGCTGGGAAACGCACTCGGACGTCCGAGCGGCTGGAGAAATGTTCAACGCTTCATTTCAGGGCAAATAGATAAATACGTTTATATGTTAATCACTTGGATTCCCATGGCCTTTTATGACAGCAGTGAGTGACGGGATGAGAGTCACCCCATGCACCGACTCACAGTGGGCAGATTCCTTCACACCAGGACTATTTTTTTCCGAACCACTTTTGAAGTTGAAACATGTTTTAGCTAACAGGGAGCAGATTCAGGACATCTCTTGCAGAAACAGGTTCCAGCCATTGTACTATCAAACGCTTGGTTGGTATTTTAATATTTTTTTGGAGAATCTGGAAATTGCAGGGATATTGGATCAAGACTAATATACCATTCCCCTTAAAATAAACTTGCTAAGGCAAGAAAAAGATGAAGGTCAGTCTTTAGACAAACAAAAAAAAAACTCACTCACACCAGAGCTTTAGAAGGCCTTGAAACAGAATAACGGCTCTGAGAGCACTCTGAGATTCACAGGAGCACACGGACTCTGGCATGTAGGCCTATCTCCAAGTGAATGCATTCCTATCGACAGGTGGCTGTGGGATCCCGACGGCAGACCTCCCACCTCCTCTCCCACTGCCACCCCTGCTGCCTGAGAGGGAGCTCTTGTTCCATGGGCTCTGTTCCGCTACAGACACCTGGTCCAAAATCAACAGCACATGTTGAAAAAGGGCTAACGGCGCTCTGTTCCATGCTGGGATGATGTCATGCCGGTCCCACTATAGTGCAACACTACGACTTGTCAAATTAAAGACGAAAAGCCACAAAGAAGAAGCTCACTCCCTCTGGAAGTAATAAAGGGGGAGGGACTTTTTTTTTTTTTTTTTTCTTTTTACTTTGATGGGAAAGAGCATTGCACAGCGGTGGTTTCCAGATTCCACCTGCTGCCAAACTTTAATGCAGAGATAAACAGAAGAAAATCATTACAGGTCGTTTAGATGGATCATGCATCGTTTCTGTGACCTGGATTTATGGGAGGGATGTAGACAAATCTGACTTGGACCACTCAATGTTCTAACACAGAGCAGGACATTTTACTACTCAGCATTTTGAATAGAGTAGGGAAATATTGTGTAAATATTTGAATTTAATTTCTCTGTTGAATAAATATTTATCCTACAACATGAAAACTACAGTGAGAGCACTACCATCAAATGAAAGTATAAATGTCATGCCTGTGATGATCCTATGCTTATGACATTACACGCTGCTCTGTGGCATTTGGCGAACTGTAAACAGAGTTCCGCAATTTATATTCTTCATTATGTTTATCGTCTCCAAGGAGTGTTTAGTTTCGTTGCCCACCAACCGACCTCTGGTATGATTCACTACCGCAGAGTGGCATCACAAGTCTGCTTCCTGTTGACCGTCCTCCAACAGAGGGCAACACAGGATACCAAATATACAAACAAAGTCATCTATTTACCACAAAAATACAAATACTAACAGTTACCACGACATGTTCCATTGACTACAAATATGAATTTAACTATCACTTATATTTAAAAGTGTATATGTCCTACAGTGTGTATGTTTCATCCCATGTTCCATGCTTCTGTTGATATGGTCTTCCACGAGCGAATGTACGGGCTCAACAAAATGACAACACAACCACAAGTCAAATACTTCACCATGATAGCCACACTGCTCACAATCTGTTTTAAATTGACGCTTATTGTTTTAAACTCCCCATAAAAATGTGCGGACAGACTGCAGTGCTACCGCGTACGTTGCTGTTGTTAGTTAAGAGATACCCAGAGGAGCATTTAAGCTGGGCAGCAAGACCTCGCTCTCTGGGCTGTTATCATCCTCCATCAGGCGCTCCTTGAAGTGGTTTTATAAGACATGACGAGGGAGCTCAGGCCCAAAGTGATCAGCCAGAGAGGAACATCTGAAACCCATTTCCCGCAATTAAAGGGGAGAGACTATCAGCTCTAAACATCGCTTGTTTCCACGGTATCGGTTCAAACACTCGCCTCACACACACACACACACACACACACACACACACACACACACACACACACACACACACACACACGCACACATGCACACACACACACACGCACACATTCCCATAAACAGTGACAGAACATTTTCAAATATATTTGTTTGGAGAAAAAACAAAGTGCGCGCTCCAGCTGGGCAGAGAAAGAGGGGGTTCCACGGATCAATAAAGAGCTGGCGCTTGACAGGGGATAATGTGTGAAGGCAGTCACAGCATCCACACCTGTGTTGGAAGCAAATCCAGTGGCTGTGTGTGTGTGTAGATGTGCTACACATATGTGAGTCAGTGGTGTGTGTGTGTGTGTGTGTGTGTGTGTGTGTGTGTGTGTGTGTGTGTGTGTGTGTGTGTGTGTGTGTGGGTGTGTAGATGTGCTACACATACAGTATGTGAGTCAGTGATGTGTGTGTGTGTGTGTGTGTGTGTGTGTGTGTGTGTGGGTGTGTAGATGTGCTACACATGTGTGAGTCAGTGGCTGTGTGTGTGTGGGTGTGTAGATGTGCTACACACGTGTGAGTCAGTGGTGTGTGTGTGTGTGTGTGTGTGTGTGTGTGTGTGTGTGTAGATCTGCACGCACATATGTGTGTCAGTGGTGTGTGTGTGTCTATGTGTTAGAGAGTGATAGAGAGAAAAAGAAATAGAAAGAGAGATACTAACTATATTACTTTTTTGCAGAGCCAAAGAGAGGCCTCGTCTATGATTACTTTCCCTCTAATACACTTTGTGTGTGTACATGTGTGTGTGTGAGTGTGTGTGTGTGTGTGTGTGTGTGTGTGTGTGTGTGTGCATGTGTGTGTGTGTGTGTGAGTGCGTGTGTGTGTGTGTGTGTGTGCGTGTGTGTGTGTGTGTACGTGTGTGTGTGTGGGTGTGTGTGTGTGTGTGTGTGGGTTTGACATGTTTGGATGTTCATCAAACTTCAAACACAATAAAACAAATACCAGACATCTGTCTGATGGGATGGAAGACTTGATTGCTATCTCCACTTGCCATCGCACCAATTGCACTCACAAAATGCATTGTTATAATTCCAAGACGCAAGGAGACGGTAAACCACTTTGACTCTACTTTGCCTGGTTCACTGGACAGATCACTGAAACACCATGAGAGCACCTCCAGGCTCAAGTGAAAAGGCCTGTTGGTAAGAGTGCAGTGAATGTGCTCCTTTGTTACAGCCAGTGAATATCTTTTTTTCAATAAACAATGGATCTGTCTGAAGTCACAATACATTTAGGTCCAGAAGAGCGCCTGATGTTTCCTCAGGAAAAAAAAGGTTTGGATGGGAGTACGACTGAGAGGAGATCCATCCAGCTGCATCTGTCCAGCTGAAAGCCAGAGTGGACCCTTTTACTGAGAAGCAATGAAGTAAGGTGGAATTTGAATGTGAGTGAGTGAGAAAGGAGAAAGCGAGAGGAAAAAGAACAGAAAGGGAGGAATAACTGTCCGTGTGTGTGTGTGTGTGTGTGTGTGTGTGTGTGTGTGTGCGTGTGTGCGTGTGTGTGTGTGTGTGCGTGCGTGCGTGCGTGCGTGCGTGCGTGCGTGCGTGTGTGTGTGTGTGTGTTTGTGTGTGTGGTTTGGACATTCACACGTTCATGGTAACATGCAGTAAGCATTCAAGATAACTTTACATTGCTTGCTTTAACTAAAGCACAGACAAGGATTTCATCTATGTGTGTGTGTGTATATATATAGAGAGAGATAGAGAGAGAGAGTCAGTGTGTCTGTGTGTCTGTGTGTTCAAGCTTGTAAGACAGGGGGGAGCACAGTTGGGCCAACAAGAGCAACAAATGGTTCCTGTATTGCAACAGACACTGTGTATTGTTTTCTTAAGGGGAAGAACAGAGGAACCAGGAGAGGAGGCCCCACTTAATTTAGCTAAAGGAAAACACCATCCGAGGGAGAATGATTCCATGACATCTGACCTTTTGTATCTTGGCATCATCCAAATATCAGGCTCAATTATGTCCTCAGTGAAATACAATGAGCAAGAACAGCAGAAGGCTGGACGCAGCGTTGGAGCACAAAATAACACCCACCGCAGATATTCAGACCCCGCACACACATCTCGTGTCATCTAAAAGTAGATTAGTCATTTTGTTTGCAGTAAACATAAAGTATAAAGACTTCATGGCAAGTTCATTTCTGAGCACCCTGGACTGGCCCCTCATGAAATCCAACGGTACTGTAGTAAAATGTTTTAGTTTTTGGTTAAACGACGAGAGGACCGAGATAGTAAAAGCATCCTGAAGACGGCAATAGTTCAGGAAAAAAATAGTTCAGGAGAAAAAAAGTCCACAAGCTCCTTCAGCTCAGTCATATGACACAGATTTTGGTGTGTTTTCCGATGCTATGCAGAGGGCAGCTGATGTCTCTGTGGAGTTAAACGCCTGATAATGCAAGACAGAAATGTCAAAAGTGAATATTCACAACCTGACATGAGTTCAGGTCATCTTTGGGGCAACTGGCCTAAAGCTCATTACCTAGGCTAAGCAGCAGCCATTATCCAGATATCTGGGAATCCGTGATGAGCAGATGTACGGTGATGGTGTGGCAGCTGCATGACCTACAGCACAGAAATACACAGTAGCTCAATTCCTGGGATCTTGCCACTGAAAACATACAATTCATAAAGCATCATCATCGAGTCAAGAATATTTATGATCGGATATTTATGTCCTGCAGAGGTTGCTCTGTGGGGTCGGAACCTTATCAGTCATTAAGTGTTTTTCCACACTTAATGTTAGTGAGGTGTCACTGATTCGCGCCATTAAAGGTCTATATTTCACCAAAAGGTGTAGGCAATAGTTACAGTGTGCACATTTTTCTGCCATGACAATAACACTGCACCTCTGTCCGTGAGTCCCAAACTGAGGAGGAGTGAAAGTCAATTTTTTGAGTTTTTATTTTTAGTTGATGCAGTCACTCAGTCTTTTGAGAAGAAAAAGGCTTTTGGCTCAGTGTAATTGCTGAGGGAGCTATGTACAGACGGAAGAGAGAGAGAGAAAAAAATGCATTACTGGCTAAAGCAATACAGTAATGTAAGTTCGGTCCTGCCGCAACATGTAACCCATACCAAAGCTGCTCTGAGAGCTTCAGATGAATAGCAATCACTGATGATATCAGACTCACTTATGTGAGTTACCTAATGAAATGTAACACAACACTGCAGGTGATGCCAAAACACATCCACTTCGTAGCGTTCATCAAATTAGCATCTTCCCTGGGAGAGAAGGTCACGCCTTGGGCGTTTCGCAACAGCTCACCGCCGGATGGTGTTGGGTTCGTTGTGATGTGTGGTGGGTGCCGCCGCTGGATCTCGCCAGCGAGCAGGGCAGACCGGTGGCCGTTCTGTCGGGGGCAACACGAGGGGTGCAGACGGGGTGCCACGGTGCCATCCATCAGTGTCAGCTGGCATTGTGAGCTCTACAAGTGAAGCTGCGGGTGGTTCAGACGTCTCTAGGAGAAGGCCCCATTAAAAGACTAATCATTAATGAATTCTCATTCAGGCCAGAGAATACCATGCAAAGCGGTGCTGGGAAATGCCAAAGAGAGATATAAATCCTCCCTGGGTGGAATTTAGCAGACAACATGATCTCTGGTGCTGTCTGAGAATGGACATTTAATAGAGCAAGAAGAAGGGGAAAAAAGAGAGCGCTGGATTGATTTCTTCAGGAACAACAAAGCTTTAGGGATTTGTGACTGGTAAGGTAATGTATAGAATTGATTTAAAGACCTGTCACATTAAAACAAAACCAGGTGCATCTTCTGAGTTTTTTGACCTTGACATGTTTTAGTTTTTTTAATCAATAGTATATGTGAAACTGTATATGATGTCATTTAATGCTGAACATTATACTTTCAACATGGTGGTTCCCGTCAACTCCATGTTGCAATGTGTGCTGGAAATGTCAGGATCCAGTTATTTAGAGAGTTTACCCCATTAAATGGACTCAATATGTTAACAGCACCACTAACGTTAATGGTACAGATCACTTCATCGACTCATGAAGGAATGTATCACGAGAGTCGTGGAGGTGTTGAGTTGTTGTTGAAGTTTGAAATTTGTGAGTGGTTTCAAGATGTCTCCAAAGGGCAAAGATGTCAACACATTTCCAGGCTCTCCCATGTGCTCTGTGGAATGCGACACAATCCTCAGTCCTGAATGCACATTTGTTATTAAGCAGAGTATAGGCCTAAGCAGTATACAGACATCTGGAATCCAGTTAGTCATACTTCCTGCTTAGGTTTCTGCGTCACAGTATGAAATACAGACATTGATAGTTTATTATTAGAGCAACAAAACTGAAAGATTTCAATGGACAGTGAAATTATAGCACTGATTGAGTAAAGCCTACTGAAAACAAAAAGCAGATTGGTCTTTTTTTCGGAGGCTGTGGTCATGATCCTGACAGAGAATATAGTGTAAGGGTAAGGTTCGGGTTAAGCCTGCAAAACAGATTTGAGACTTACGTGTCGCACAGGCTTTGGGGCATCATGGCACGAAACTGCATCACAAATGTGGCAAGGTTCAGGGCATAGGAATCTTAATGTGAAAACCTACAGTTCCACTAATGGCCTGTGGAGGGGGCACATCTCCTGGCTGAGCATCTCTTGCCCACAGCTGGGTATTGTAGCACACCTGTTTGCCAGATGTTTCGGGGGAGCGTAGAAGCTTGACGTTCCTGGTTCATAGATCCCGTGTTTTTTTTTTTTTTTTCAACCTTTTCTCTTGCGTTGGCCAGTGGTTTTATTTCTCTTTCCCTGATGCATGTTTACACAGGCATATATTAACCTTGAAAAAAGGTGAGGTGTAGGCAACTGTACCTGACAACAAGGGGATTTGGAGGGGAATCCCCGTCACGTCACCGTCTCCAGGGGCAACTTAGTCACGCTGTATCAAAGTTTGAATACCAGTAAAAAACGTAATTTTAAGGCCACTTCTATCTACTTTGGCACGCTGTCCTGCGAGGTCGGCTGAATGTTGTGATAGTGATGGAGTCCCGTCGCTTTCGTGTTTCTTTACACATTTCGCTTTCAGTTGGAGCATTTGGACTACATCTCAGCAACTGGACAAACTGACTAATTAAAAGAGAAACAGGGAATTTGGTTTTTCTCTTCTTTTCTCTTAAATCTACTTTATAAAGTGACTGTATGTTAAAGTGTCAGTGTAGCAAATACCTGTGTGATAGCACACAAAGTACAATCTGTTTCTGAACTTGTTGCCATACTGAACTGTCTTTTGTTCTAACTGGCTGCAGCAGAGAGGAGAGGCCTGGCCTAATTATCCCCTGTGTTCAGAGTAAATCTGCTCATACGTTGAGCTTTCTTTGAAGATGGGTCTGTTAATCCCTAATCTGTCAACTGGAAAAAGACAGAGGGAGAGAGAGAGGGAGAAAAAGAGAGGGAGAGAGAGAGAGAGAGGGATGGAGGGAGAGAGAGAGAGTGAGCTGTATGGACAGAATTGGGAAAATACAACATAATAATAATAATAATAATAATAATTCATTTAATTTAAAAAGCACTCTATATTCACATGAATCTCAGAGTGCCACAGTGAGAACATAGTTAAAAAAAACATGGTTAAAACAACCTATAATAAAACATGGGTAACTCCTAGGCACTGAGTATGTATCAACTGTGAATCATGGCTAGATGATAATCTAAATGTAACCACACTATTTGCATTTAATGAAAACTGACTGAACCACCTGCATACGTATTCACACAGGTATTCAGCTGTGGGCTGTTTAAGGTGTTACTCACTGGCATTCATCCTAATGGTTTTCTTTTGGCTTTTACCAATGCAAAATATGACAAGATGCAAATATCCCGCAGTAATATTTACACATTTACACATACTTACAAAAACACACAAACAATGTTGGTGGCAGGCTAATGAAAAAGAAGCCTGGGGATGTGTGAATTCGCTATGAGGAGCACGGATAAGCATGCATGGTATCCTGCAAGAAAGAAAAAAAAAGAAAGAAAGAAAGGAAAAAAAAAGAAAAATGTAAACCATGGCCCCCAAGCAGTTGTGTGATCAACTCACATCAGTTCAAATGTTTCACTTTTCTCAAAAAATGTACACACACATTTCTTATCCAGTCCAAGAAGCCGTGTGCAGCTATTGCAAGTATTTCTGCAGATGGCGAGCTGAACATGTGCATGTTTGCCCATGTATTTTTGGATTTCACTAGATTCTCAGATATTAAACGCTCAAATGAATGAGTGCGTGGCACTTTTTTATTTACACAACCACAAAATGGCATACAAATAAAGAGCAGAAACATCCTCATGAAAGTATTGGTCTTTAATATTTGTCGAGAGAGGGAGCCGCAGAAAGAGGGAGTTGCCCTGAAGAAGAGGCCAGCGGCGGTGGCTGGAGTCTATAGGCTGTTTGATCCCAGCGCCCGGAATCCCTGGAAACGGCTGAAAATTCGCCTTCCCCCCTCAGAGTTCAGATGCTCCGGGTCGCCTGCTGGAAACATTACAGTCAAGTCAGCAGCGGGGCAGCCGTGCCTGTCTTCAGCTGCTCGGCGGAATACCGCGAGAACCACTCGGGGAACTCGACATGTGTCACGGCCACAATTTACCGAGAGCTGTGTTGTGTAACAGATATACGATACCACAATACTTATACAGTTATTTTTAAATTGGTCAGTCCCACGCCAGAAGCAATTTGAAACATCGCATCCAATGCCAAAGCCAGCAGGCAACAAAGGGCGACACAAAGGATGTCATTTGATAGAAAGGTAAACTGAAGGTCCTCATAAAAGATGTCCTTCTCAGATTTGTACGATCTTCACTCCCTTGTCTACACTGTTTACTTGGTGGAAAGAGAGGATCTCATTTTTCACACCTCAGAAGATGCTCTTTTATCATTTCAGTGACAGATCATTTTAGATTGCTTCAAATAGACAGTATCATTCAAACATCATTCATTCATTGTGCTGAAAGCATGACAAAAAAATGTATCTTTTGTAAATGGGAATATGCTTCAATACCGCTCTACTTTATCATAGGCTTATTCACTAATGTGATAAAATGTAATGTATTGAAATTAATTGGATTGTCTTGTTGTTTATGCAGCAAAAACAATCACTGATCTCTCTTAAACAAGGCCTTCACTTATCACATAGAAAGCCACACACTTTCGTCCTGTTCACATTTCAACAACACCACATTTAAAGGAAATATAATTCTCCAAACCAGCTTCGCTGTCATCTCTATAGATACTATCACTACTTGACAAAGTGATGTGCAATGTGACATCCATTTAAAATGAAAATGAGTTGTCCTCTTGAGGCTGCAGATAGATGGCTTAGTTGGCCAGTTGAGACAACCAAACACCACACAGGAATGCAATGTATTTCAAACAAATAACAAATAAAACATTTATACTGACAGTTTGACAGTTAAACTCAAAAATAATAAAAAAGGTATGAATCTGTTATGTAGGGCTTTCTATCATGAGCAATTCTAAATATCCACAACCATATCACCACACGAAACCATGCAAATTAAAACATGACCATATGATGATGATGATGATTACTATTATTATTATTGTTATTATTATTATTATTATTATTATTATTAGTAGTAGTAGTAGTAGCAGTAGTAGTAGTAGTAGTTGTAGCAGTAGTAGTAGTAGTAGTAGCAGTAGTCATTCTTAATGGTAGTGATTTCTGTTGCTGCCGTTGTGTCAGTAGTGATAACAATCATGATCACTTTGAGTTTTAAAATGAAACATAAAATGGTAAAAGTGCCTGGTGTTGCTGTTGCCACCAGTGACAGTACGGCAGTTATAATTGGGACGTTGGAAAAGGGCATGGCCGTCTGCAGGCTTGTTGACTGGGAAGTTGAATCATCTCCTGTTGACCACACACTGGCTCACGCGGATGAGTGTGTTTACTGGGGCGCTGGCGTTCCCATCGAGTCATCCTTTACACAGCACCCCTGGATGTGTGTGCAAATACACACTGTGGTCCCACATCAGGCCCCACTCCTGCCCCACGTCTGTCCGCAGGGGCCACTCACCCCCAGATGCATGCAGGGGGCTCCACCCAGCCGCAGACCAGAGGCAGCGAGGGGAACCACACTCACCCCCGCTGTGTCCTTAAACGTGTGGCAAACACATTTTCTCCATTTGCCTAATTTCATGTCGTGGTGCTGTGAGACATTATGCACATAGAGGAGACAGAACAAATTAAAGGGTAGGGTGAGGTGCAGAAGACACACATGTGACAGCGCATAGAACAATATTTTTAATTTTGCCCAATTATAACAGGCCATCCATTGGCTGAGAAACAGTGAGGGGGCTACGGTCCCCGAAGCCCCAAGTCTGCTTGTGCATCGGAGCCATGGAGTGCACTTCCATCTTGTTGCCAGATTCCCTATGTGAAAGTAAAAGACAGCCTATTAATCATGGGACAGTTTGGAGGCTTGCGGAGTGAGACAGAGCTCGTTCACAACCCCGCCCTTGTGTGAGACGTGTGTCTCACTCTCCTGTGAAAAGTGTCTGTCTGCCATCTGAAGGGAAGACTGTGAGGTGTGAATACCTGTCTACCCAAGATGTTTCAAAGTGATCCACTGCAACAAAAAAAAAAAGAAGTAAATCTGCTCATTGTTAACTCCTCAAAATATTAACCAAATGTGCTTGGATACCAAAGGCCTGCCCATTGACGTGGCTGTGAGTGTTCATGCTTTTATGATTTAGTTTATTTTAATTAATGTAAAGGCAAGATGAATTCATTAATATTTCACTCTTTGAATGGCAGTCACAGACATAGCCTCATTCAGCAACACATCGTTTAATAGAAGCCAGTCGCCTAATGAACTCATACACAGACCAGTGATCACATAAAACATGTTTGTCTGCAGAAAGTGTGACTTCTACCTCTTTGAACTGGAGGAATGACGGCTGAACAGTGAACTTTATTTGAACTCCAGCCACAATAGAACTGTTTTGTGAAGCAGTTATAAACCTTCTCTGGCAGATTTGCAACCAGTGATTACTTGTTTAGTCCGGCAAAGTGTTAATAGCTCCTTTATGGGGCAATAACACGCAGGTGTGCACCCTGGAATAGGCCAGCGTGACGCATTGATACTCAACAAGCATTTGTTTCCTTTGTGGCTCTACGTTGTAGTTTGTAACGTCATGAAACAGGCCTCGAAAAAGAAGCCAGTAACGGTTGGCTACTAATGAATTTCGGCTTCCAAAGTGTGTCACGCTGCGTTGTCAGCATCAGAAGTTAGTACACACCGTTCACCCTTTGATCCTCGCAAGTGTTTTAGAGCTCAGTCTTTACCTCCCGTGCCCCAACCAAGCAGACATGCCCCCTGAAAGACTCTTTGTTTGATCACGTCCGACTCGAAACATGACAAAGCGGGGCTCTGGCAGGGGCCGGGAGTAGCATCGGTTTAATTAGCTCAAAGACAAGCAGAGAGCAGCCCCGGCACAGGAGCCCTATCAAGCGCCGTCTAAGCCACCCTGACTCCCGGGCAGCCTTCAAGGGGCTGCAGATGAAAGGCACTGTGTTTCTGTGATTCATATCTCAGTGATGTGGCCGGGGAGGTGCTCTGTGTCAGGTGCACACGCTTTCCAAGGGTACACACACCGCCGGGCATCTGCTGCCTGCCTGCCCGCCTGGTGACTTTCAAAGACAGGGGGGGCTTAGCATCTGGATACAATTGTATCATTACAGCTTACCTCTGTCTGCAAGTGTGGACTACCTAAATACCCAGCTGATAATGGTTTCAAATGACCTCCTCCTCCTCCTCCTCCTCCTCCTCCTCCTCCCCCTCATCTACCCCCTTTTCCCAGACGAAAGGCCAAATACATAAACCACACAAGTTGCCACTGGGAAATAAGGGTCCTCTCTGCAGGACCAGAATGCAACCCTATGACCTTTGCCTGCCTCAGTGATTGCTTCTATAATGACTGTTGACCATTCTCCACAGGGCAGTTACCGTAACATCCACTCACCTCTTACCATAATGCATTCATTGGAAAAAGAGGGAAATGTTTAAGTCCTAATTATATTTGGGAAGTAATTGAAACTGGGTGCTGGTGATGGATCACCTCCCAGGTGTTGTGCTGTTCGTCAGAATCGCTGTTGAAATGTTAGAAACTGGGCTTGGGTGAGTTTTGTATGTTTTTTTTCAAGGGGCAACTTTACAAGAACCTCTGGTTGACCTCCATTCAAATACTTTTAAATTGCCAGAAGTTCAATAAAGCTTGAGTAAAAGTGGGGTGTTAATGCGCTCATATTCACTAAGGAATGGTAACTATAAAACGGTGAAATGCTGCTACCTTTTGACACAGCGTAGCATATTTCACCATTATCCTCCTAATATGACATTTAATTGGTTTTAATGAAATCTTAATCAGAGCAATCAGAGTAATCATATTAAAATGATCACCTCTGATTGACATACGCTGTTGTGCACACGAATGCCTTAGGTTCACTTAGAAGGGTGGATCCAAGATCATTCTTTGCCATAAAAAAATAATGCTCACACTTTTATATGACTATACGATTCATCTATTCAAACAATGCTGTGGTCTGCATATTTATTGGAGTTGTCTGGCTGTGGTTTAAGCTCTCACCTGAGCACCGTGTTATAAAAGCCATTACCTCATTATAGTGTCCTCTCTACCTCTCTCTCTCTCTCTTTGGGAGGATAATTCATCCCCAGGTCCTGTGCGATTACACCACTCGTCTTCTTGTTATGCTCAAACCTGACAGCCGTTTATTCACTTTTCTACAGGCTATTATTTTGCCAGGCAAATTGGGCTCACCAGGCACACTGGTCAATGCTATCCTCCCATATTATCTCACTTGGGGTTGTGGTTATCACTCAGCTCCTAATCAAAGGCTTGAACAATTGCAAACAATTCACTCCTCTTGAAGCATTTGACATCTTACCTTGGGAAAGGCCAGCTAGTAATTTCAGGGATTGACTATTTATTCTGCTACCCTGAACCCTCTAATTTTGCCCTTAGGATTTAAGAGGAGGCTAGGATGGAGATTGAGATGAATCAGACCCCAGTGTGACAGGGTTTGTGCAGATTGTGTGGTCTGATTGACTCTAGAAGGCCCACCGCGGTGAAATGGCTGTGCTGGGGGTTCCATTGTAATGAATGTGTGACAGAGAGATAGTGTGGGTATGAAACCTGCTACAGCATTAAACTTGCAATGGTAACTCATAGAACGTGTTGCGTTTTTTAACTCATCATTTGTTAAGAGGTGAAAACCGCTGCTCACAAGGTTCAGGGGCGTAGCAGCTGTAGTCATGCCTAAGGCAATTTTTTTTTTTAAATATGAAATTGTAAAAAAAAGAGAGGACTCTTTTACTATTGTAACAGCCCAGCAACAGTGAAGCCAATTTGTACTGTTGTGCTACAACCACGATAACCAAGAGTAAGACTGTTCAAAACACATTGCACAATGTCACACACGGACAACACACCCCCCTGGTCTGTAAAGTAATTGTTTGTCACATTGTGCCTTATTTTGAGCTTTGCTGAAGCTTTCATCAGTGAATGAAGTGTTAATTGGTACCAGTGAGATTGTATACAGTTAAACATTACTTTGCCACTGCCACACATGATCTAAAGGGAGGAGAAACTGTAAAACTACTGTATGTGTGTTGTCAGTTTGTCAGCTTGAGAGGGACATGTAAATGATCGCAAGAAACAATGTTAAGAATTTAATGAAATGCAGAACATGAGACATGTTATATAAAATAACAAGACATGTTATAAAATAACAGTTGTGCATATGTACACATGCTGTTAGGGCCTTTCACCAGCAGTGTGCCTGAAGGAAAGAAAACAGGCCTTGTAAATGAAGCCCTCAGACATACTGAAACGTGACATTGAAGTGAATTTAATGAAACACAGTAAACTTAAGTTTTATTCCTGATGATTTTATTTGCTTCTAAGTGGAATGCTGATGGGGGATCTGTTGGCCAGCTGTCTCCAGCTGCTGGAAACGGCCCTGTTAGAGCGTATCATTTGAATAGCGACTCTGGCACCCTCTCCCGATTGTGGCATGCGCGCATAAGTTTAATTAGTACCTTGTTTTTCAGCACAGAGTGCTCTTTCCATTCCAACCAGCAGCCTTGATTAACAACATCCTGATTTGTGTATGGGAAATTTGGGTCTGTTTTGATCTGCTGAGATCACATGGTATTAATGGAGACAGCTGGTCAACTGTGGTTTTCCTTGAGGCCACAGCTGATATGTGGAAGGTTATGCCCTAGACAGCATCTCACAGGTCCCGTGTGTCTTCGCCGACTCAGGGCCTAGCGTTTCGATTCACCTGGGACTCCAAGTTTCCTCAGACTCCTGCCACATACATCCGATTATAACGTCGGTCCGTTGACATCCTCTCTATTAACGTCAAATTATACCTTCATCCCATAGATCTAAATATATGTACACATTCACTGTGTTGTTACAGTCCATTGATTCCCTTCAAACGACCAACCTGCCGTTTGGGTAGGACATGTAATAGCTATTACAGCAGCAGCAGCCTCCTCTTTAACATGGCTACGCTACGCTAGCGCTGCACTGTGCTGGCCCGGGCTTCAAACCTGAGCGGCACGTATCCCTCAGAGAAACCACAGCGCTCTCCAGCCCATGGCATCCATCATTCTCGAGTTACCCAGTGCGAGGGGATCCGTGACCTCAGGGCCAGATGTGCCGGCAGTGCTGCCTGTGGTCGGCCATGTTGATGAGAGCATCTGCGAACGGGGCTTTTTTTAGACGTGTGTGAAGGCAGGGGACATTACGAACGCTGCTACCAGCCCCAAACTGCCATTCCCCCTCTGCAGAAATGTTGACATAATGTCCCGGGTAACTAGGGAGGAGGAGGATCATGTTCAAAAACAAACACACTCAGGTTGTCTGAAAGACTTTACTGACAATAGTAAATGAGACATACAAAAAAATTACTCAAAATGAGCTCGTTTAGTTTTTCTTTGGAAGAAAAAAAAACTAATTTGGCCTTTGTCAGTCACATCAGGTTCTTCACAAACGTACGCATTATAACATCTTAAATACAGTATATGTGCCTCTGGCAAACCTATGGCATTTACATGTGTAATTATGATGTACATCTACAGGTATTCTTCTGGATGAATAATTGCAGGTGAATGCTGTAATTTGTGATGTAATGTGTTCATTACAATCTTTCTATAATGAGAGTAGAGTCATCATAGTCTCTCCCTAGACAAGCTTTGGATAAATATCGAAGGAGCTTGCGTAGTAATGGGATCTGCTGGAATCACTTAGAACATCTTCCCGGTCTATCAGTAACATGCTGAAGCCCGCTGTGAAGGATTCTCTTTGATAAGGTATAACATAGTCAAGTGACCTTGCCAAACACTGGCTGATGAGGGCTCCATTGGGGGGGAGGGAACAGTGATGATTAGAGGCCGTGAACATCCCTCTCCAACCGTGCGGTGAAAGAGTGTGCAGGTTTCAGAACAATGGGCATTAGAAACGTGGCACAGGAATGAAGGGTTCACTGGTTCGGGGCACATCATGATTTGCAGACAAAGCTCTTTCAAGACACATCAAGACTTTTGAGTAGCTTTCCAGGATTCGTCTGTGCAGACAGAAGGATAAAAGTGACATAATCAAGTCTAGAATGTTTTATAGAAGCCAGGTGATGCAGGAATGCGGCCTATGAGTAACTAATGGTAGGTGAAAATGTTCCCTTATGTTGAGGGTAAACTGTTGATGGGGAAAAGCTCCCTGTGCTGTTTCTCAATGGCATTTTTTCCACCGAACCTCAGATTTTCCCATCTTTATGTCCGACATCAGGCATGGGAAATATGTTTTGTTTCTAATGGTCACTTTGAATCAATACAATGACCTTAATCACAGATATATAATCGCTTCTTTGAGCTGATAAGGAGTGTTATCGACGATGTATTTCGGACTGCCAGCATATCTGAAAAAATGCAAGAAATGCCCAGACGAGACGCAACACTGAGGCAACAAAAATGATCAAAATCTCCATACTTTCACACGAGGCAAATCAAACAGATATACAAAGGCCAAATGAAATTGGGCGTACAAGCTGAGAAAGTCCTGTACTGCAGGATGTTTATTTTCAACCAGTTCCAACTGTTAAAAAACAAATGTAACCCTGGATCATTTAAAAAGGACACGCTGTTCTTTCAGTGAAATGGTCAGCAGAATAGTGTCTCGAATGTGTCATCCTACTTAACCCTAGTTAGCTTATCTAATCGTAGAGTCTGACTCCCATTTGATTGAGTGGTAACAGTAGCACTCATAGCAGTAACATGAAACGTCCATAAAACCCTTTGAAAAGTTCAAAAGCAAGTGTGTGCACTGGCCATTTGCATGTTAGGTCAGTGCACAGTGGGCCACCAGAACTTAACCTTATGTAGTAAGGAACTCCTTTCTGTCAAAGTTATAATTATGTCCCTGTGTGTATCTCCTCTTCTACTCTCTCTCTCTCGTTCTGTCGTTCTCTCTCTCTCTCTCTCTCTCTCTCTCTCTCTCTCTCTTTCTCACTCTCTTGCTTACTCGCTCTCTCCTTCTCACTCCTCCATGGCGGAAAGTCCCTCATCTTGGGAGCGATGGGGTAGAGGCACGCCACTTGCAGCTGCACGACCACATGAGAGGGCTGACAGGAGGAACGGGGAGATAATGAGAGCCTCGGTGCTGTCAGGCCCGGCCAGCTGCCCCAGTCCAGATTAAAGGCCTGCCTTTATTGCTCGGCTCACTGATGTGCTGCGCGCCGCCGCTGCTGCTGCCCCGTGTCCCCGCACTCGCTGCTGTGCCCTCTCAGGGACCGTGGGGACGGCCCTGAGAGAGAGAGAGAGAGAGAGAGGCCTCCCGAAACACCGGCCCCTGCACTCGCCACGGCACACTAACCCCCCCCCCCCTCCCCCTCCCTCCTCTGACTGGCTTCCGCGAACGGTCGTCTGACTGAGAGTGGTGGTTGGATTCGTGTGTGACAACTGGGAATGAGTTCATCGCTACAATCCTATTAGGGGGGCGAAGAGAGAGTGCTTTTAGTGTGGTGTGTGTTTTTTCACTCTTCATAAATTGTACTGTAGTTTGAATGAACTGAGACCGTAAAAGTGGAACAAGGGCAACAGCCACGGCTTTCTTGTGGGATACATACGATTTCCTTACAAGTCGTTTTACAATACATTACTGCTGATTAAAAATAATCAAAAGGGCTCCAGCAACTAAACACTGAATGACTGCCTTTTTTTTGATCCTGCTATTCTTGTTTTGTTTTTTATTACCGTGCCATGCAGGCAGTGTGTCATTATTGTCTGTTTCTTACTAACGTTTCAAAGAATGTGTAGTGACTCACTTCATTTTAAACCACCAAGCTGGCAATGCTTAGAGACGTAAAAGAGGTGTGTGTAAGTGCGTGTGTGAGTGTGTGTCTCTGTGTGTTTAAGTGGAAGAGAGAGAGAGCGAGAGAAAGAAAGAGAAAGAGGAAAGGTTCTCCTCTCTTTGAGAAGATTAGTTAATTAGCCATCTCTGGCAGAGGTCTGTCCTCTAATGGTTTGTCAGTGGAACACAATCACATTTTCACCACATCATCCAAGCGCTTAAACATGCAGTCATTTCCAGGTTGTGAGTCGCCTGCCATGAAATCTGCAGCCAGAGTGTGAGAGCAGAGAGAATGACTGGAAGGAAGAGGGAAAAAAAAACCTCAAACACAGATGTAATAAAATACCAGTGCTGACTTCACTCTGTGAGCCTGAAGTCAAATTCTGAATGTCAATTAAGGCTAAGCGAATTCCATCAGTCAAACGACAGGGAAGTCTCTGTAGTTCACAGTTGTGGTTGACACCTGAAGATGAAGCATATCCTTGTGACAGAGTGTGTTTACAGAGCCTTCGAGGTAGCTTTTTTTGGGGGTCCTTTTGACTAGCATTTGTCTGTGTAAGAGAATACCTTGATGTCACTTTACCGTTTACATCAGCGGAAGTTTCCAGATGTCCCTTTTTGCATTGTTTTAATAGGACACGTGCCACTTGGTAGGGAACAGAGATATCACAGGCATGAAAAAAGTTCCTCTGTGTGTGTGTGTGTGTGTGTGTGTGTGTGTGTGTGTGTGTGTGTGTGTGTGTGTTTCCAGTCACACAATATACAATGGCAGAATGCTGTCAGTCATTTGCAGTCGCTCCAAGGTGTCAGAGGAGGATGTTAGGTCATATACTTCAGTCATTTCGCACAGAGTGGGTAATGTCTGGCACAGACCATCAGGCAGGTCCTAACATTTGGGAGCAGTGAGAACCTGGCTCCCTCCCCTTGGACATGTTGGAATCTGCCTGCCTCTTCTCTTTTTTCCCCCCCTTCTACTTTTTCACACTTCTTCGTTTTTTCACCGAGGATCACCCTTATCTGATTCCTATTTGACAAATCAAATGAAGTGAGACGGAGTTTGTGCTGGCGCGCGAGGAGAAGTCCCACCGGTGTTGCCTGCCTGTCCCCCCGGGGATCAGGTGGCACCTGCGTTTCTGGACACTGCAGGGAAAAGTGGGGAGCGCATTCCTTCCCGGCACACCCTCGGTTAACGATAGGAGCGGCTGCAGTCTGCAGCCATTATGCCGGTGGTGTCAAAGCAAACGTTTCCTGAATGCATGAGTCACTCGCATTCCTCGGTGTATATCTTCCAGCCAGCTCACCTGCAGGACCAGCCTCTCATTCTCGCTTTCTCCAGGCGAATGGCAAGAGCCATCCAAACACCGAAGGGCTTGTCACACTGCATTTTCTTAAAGAGAAAGTGTAACAGTACTCAAACCCAAACCTTCATTAACTATTGTGAAACAGAAATTGATTAAACTTTTTTTTTACGTTAGAAAGGCTGCACAAACTGTATTTGATTCGACTTGTTTACTGCATTCTTGTATAGTACCGGTGGCAGCAGACATACTTTACAGGCAAGGTCCTTAGGGGAGAAAGGAAAGAAAAATGCCAGGAATGATCCCTACACTCAGCTCTGCAGGTCTGTGCAAAGCATGCTGAACTTTTGTTTAAACTAGAAGAACTGGCCCCAGGCTGTATCCTCTCCTCAACAAAGGGCAGCAACTATTACTGATTAGACTATAAGTAGTCTCTCAGTTGACCATGCAGGTACAGAAATAATAACCCTTCACAACTTTAATTGAAGGCGTATTTAATGTAGACACTAACTACTACAGTTGAGGAGATACATCAGGAATGGCTGTGGTTGGTGGATTAAGAAATTATATATTTTTTGGCTGAGCTTCATGGTATTCTGTTACACTAATTCACGTTTGAGAATTACATAAAAAGTAGAATGATCAAATTCCGTTTATGCTGGGGGAATTATCTACTGCATTCTTCATGCTGTATTATGTTGCTGATTGGATTCCCACTTTCCCACACATCGTGAACCACAGAAGGGTCGACTTCTGCGCCATGTGTAACAGACCATTCAAATGTGAAACAACAGAACGATAAAATAAAATGGTTTCCAAGACGATGGAAAGGTTTTCCTTGAGAAACTGGTGTCCACAGTTCTGTTTGAGCGATATGTCATAAAACCTACTATTGACAGACTTGGCCTTGAGACTGGAATATCCACATATTATTCAGGGGTTTTAATCAGTGGTATGCTGTGCACAGTGACTCACACCTCCTTAGAGCACCACTGAATCTATTATTTTTGGTATTTAACAATGAGATCAGAAGAAAGAGTATGTTTGTCTGTGTGGTTGATATAAGTTTGGTACTGGCTTTAGGAAAAGGCCTAAGATAAGGCAGGTGGGTACCTCCGAAAATGTCCCCTCTTGGTCTTCCCCTATCTTGTATCCTGGATACAAACTGTACAACATGTACTGTACACCACACTTACTATATTTATATATCTTCTAATGGCAGCAAATTGGTAAAAAAAAAACAATTCCATCTGACTTTTCTTGTGGGCATGCTGTTGTCCTCTCACACACACAATGGAGTTGGAGTCACATCTGTTTGTCTTTTATTTACTCACCTACCATAGAAACCATATCAACAGCCTTTTTTAGTAGCCTCAAAGCCCATTGGTCAGTCTCTGACTGGTGTAAGTACCAGCTACCCTTAGTGTGCAGTATGGCTCTGGCATCATTTTTAGGTCAGGAGGACAGGCAAAGCATCACCCATTGGGTGCATCACCAAGGTTACCATCCCTGATGTTATTCAACCTTTGTCCCACAGGTCTATCAATACAGGCATTTTGCCCTGTGATTTAATATTGGCCCGCCACTAACCATAGCCTGTGGTCACAAAAAAATAAAAAAATAGAAAAAGAAAAAGGAAAAACCTGAAGAGCCCAAGATTAAAGGGTAACGTTGCACTTTGCGTTTTATGTTATTAATGCCGTAATTGCTAATTATACTCCTTAGAAGTTTTGAAAGGTCGGTTGATGATGAGGCAGTTTAGCTTATTTGGTGCAGATAACTTTGATCAAAGCTGGAGAGCACAGGGTCACTGGAGAGACAGCACCGGGGCTTAGGAGGTAACTCCAGGGGCACAGACAGGAACGTTTGATTTCCAAGATGTCCGAGTGTAAACATTTTCGAGCGCTGTATTTAAATATGTCAGGACCCAGGGCGAGGGGGATGTGACACCAATGATGATTACAGCTGTAAGCGTTCTGACCTGTGCAGCATGCAAACTAGACGTGTAGAAAAATGTGAAGTAGCACTGATAAAAAGTCGGTTTTCAGATGTCAAGGGTCTTTCGGCACATTCCTGGATTTTAGGGCAATCATGGGTGAAATTGTCCAAAAATCTGCTGAAAGCTCCGCTCTGGAGAAGGAAAACATTCCATTCTCTATGGCTGTTGCCGATGCTTAAATGGGGCATGATGTGCTTTCCTCAGGATTTTCACTGGGACCTTATGTGTTATTATGGATAAAGCATTGCATAATATTGCATCAGTTTACAGTTTGGCCAAAAAAATGAAATTCAGTCATTATTCCATCACGCTCGTGCCACTAGATTCCTATATTGGATTAATTTTTCAGCAAGGAAGTTATACAGCTTGACAGGATCTCTTACTCGAAAGTTGCCACCATTTTCTGCCATCTTGATCAAGATTAATCACTGTATGCTGCACAGATAACTAATCTTTTCATGCGTGCCTGTCCACATTAGATTAATGGTAGAATCTTTACATTATCTAATTATTACCTTAACTTATTTTGCACCACTATTGTCACCAAAAATAACAGTTGCTCATAAATAATAGTCTTATTCCATGCAGGTGCATTTTTTTTGCTGATATGACCAATGGCTGTTGGATTGGATACGAAGGCCTACATCAGCTACACATTTCTTCATATTCAAACAATACTGCTGGAGCAGTCACAAAAGTAAACACATGGAACTGAATGGAAAAGGTTGGAATCCACATCTGGGATGTTATATAAAAAAAAGGGTTGGGTAGGGATTTGCTAGTTAAAGAATGCTGTAGCTTACGGTTCAAAAGGTTTCTTGCCCCAAATATGTGGTGTTTTTAATTGAGTAATTTAATGCTACCAGATTGCACTGTCTGCTGTGTGCTTTGATACGTCTACTTAAATGTGCTCACATGTTTACAGCTTCTCTTGGCCATATGTTTTGATGGCAGAAAAGGGGACCACTGCTGACTTGCACACAGTCAATAAACTGAGTAGGTTTCGGATTGTGAAATAATTTTTTATTTAATGAGACAAAAACACAATCAAATACGGTGCAGATACACAGTAGGATATAGCATGACAAGTTTTCTCAAATTATAAGGAAACCCCTAGAGATAAATTACGTGTAGACTCATCACATCACATCATTTTCAAATGCTGACATATTTCCGGATCTGTCTGTTTTGATGTTATCTCCCTCTGTGCTATTTTTGGGGTCTGTCCAATAAGGTCATTTACATCACACCTCAGATGTGGGATACAGTGATTCACCCATCTTAGTTTAGAACTTCTGAATCATCATCAGCTCAAATGTGTAAATCACCTACAAGATTCTGAGCAGAATGACTCATCATGACAACTAATTCCGAAGAATTCTTTTCAGAATCACTATTGAGTTACCCAAAAACTTTGAGTGTATAAGATCACTGTCTGTGTGTTTTGGCAACGAGAGGACACTGAGTTCTTTAAAAAAGGTTCAACAAGTGACTTAAGAAGCCTCCTTTAAGCATGACTTATGCAGTATTCAAGAAGTCATAATACAGAGGGGCGCACTTAGAGAACAGATTGAAAGGAATGACAGACCAGGGAGGATGAGTGGGCCTAGCTCCGCGCTGGAAGCTTTCCACAGGGGGACAGAACTGGACCACCGGCTCCTGGCTCTCGTCCATTTATAGCACAAGCAGTGCAGGAATATTTAACCCCGTTGATCAATATTTCAACGAATTGCTTCCTGTGTCACTCCCATCTCTGCACTCGTGAAGGCTCCATGCCATGGAGCCTAATCTAGTGTAAAGTAGAGCAGTCGCTTGGGCCAGCGGGCTTTTTTCAACTCTCTCAAGAAAATGGGACCAAACCCAGCACTGGTGTCGGTTCAGGTCAGCCAGTGCATGTCGCGAATGATGTTAAAAGCATGTACTTGCTGGCCTGAGTTCAATATTTCATGAAGACAGCCTACACATTATCCCTTCTCTTTTCTGTCAGGTCATTCATGCCAGGACACCCATGAAAAAGTCATGAGGATCAAACTGTAATGTTAGCACAGATCAAGTATTTGTAAAGAATCTGACAGAATGGGGTGTATGGGGAGTCTCGTGAGGGGACGTTCATTCAGTACAGAAGCATGCAGTAAATCGTTCAGCGTTTTTTTTATTTCCTTGTTTCACAGTAATTACTAAAACAACAGTGGCGCCACAGAGCAAAATTCAATGTCAGGCTAATGACTTATGACCACTTACAAAATGTCTTAGGACAACAGAACTATATAAAAGGGGATTACATGTCCTTTTTTGCCCCAGTATCAAGATGTAAAAAATACGGAACAAAGTCCAAGTCAAAGAGCCAGACAGATGCGTCGTGACTTCTGGCAGTGTAATCTGAGGGTAAGAGTGGGGTCTTAATGGGATTAAAGTGCTGTCTTTGTGTGAGTTCTCTTCTGATCTGACACATGGTGCTTACATCTGTACTGACTGGGGCTTTTCTCGGAGCTGGTCAGACATACACCTGAGCCTCTCTAATCAACCCATGTCCAATCAGGTGCCCTTCTGCAGCATCAGCCCCGGCTACTTGACCTATCCCAAAGGCCAACTCAGGGCGACTGTCTGGGCTTCTGCCCTGGCTTGCCCACTGTCGTGTTGTCATTTTTCTTTGTCATGGGTATACTCTGGTTCATCCATTCAATCGTGGTCTAACAGAAATATACTTCTTATATTTAGAAGTATCAATTTAAGGGAATATTTTAAATTGATAATCCATTTTTTCCCCACAGAAGATAAAGTCTAGTCTTAAGAGTATTGGCCAAACAGTCAAATTGTGTTGTCTTTAGTTTTTAAATGATACATCCAAAGTAATATATAAAACATTTTAATTCATAATATATAAATATATCATAATATATATTCCAATTGAAATTATGACATTCCAATGTGTGGTTGTTGAGTTAGCAAGCTATTTTTCAAGTGACCCTCAAGAAGCTTCTGTTTTGAAGCAGTGACAGTTCAAGTCTTGAAGTCATATATATTCGTACAATGTCACAACAACATCAAGGCCTACTAGCTATATGTCTATGGGATAAAGGCAAAGCTAATGAAGTAGAAGGCTACGTTTGATTTCATTTTGACAAAACAAACCATATGAAAACTATGATATATAAAATAATGACTCTTTACCTACAACAGTTAAGTTAGGTATCCTTCCTGTAGCTTCCTGTTTCTGAGTGAAACAAGTGTAACCTGCGTAGTGCAGTCAAGCACAGTCCCTCATGAGACTCGAACTTGCATCCTTGGGCATGGGAGGCAGCCGTGCTAGAAAAGAGGCTAAAATCCATTGGTGTTAGCATCTGTTACTAGCACGTGTCTTAAGGTGTGGGGACGTGAGGTTTGTCTCTGCCCGATGTGAGTAAATGTAAATGTCACGCAGGTGCCATTTGACAATATGTTACCACAGCCCCTTGACAGCACTGCTAGTCGACATAAAGCCTGCAATCAAACATTTCAGAGGGCAAACAATACAGAAATATCAGGTCCTGCATAAAATGTGAGCCAGCTGATCATTTTTTAAATAGCCTAGATTACACCAACGAAGATTTTCTTTTTTTTTGTTAAAGCAGTAATTTTTTCCCACCTTGATTTTAGAGTCAGGACTATGTAGGGTATCTCTGGTCTCTTCTGAAAGTTAGTGGTTCAACTTGTCCAGATTAAAATTTCAGATTTCTCTGCAATCTACGACATGAAAGGATTCAGGGAACTCAGTCCTGGCATCATTTGTCAATCAACGTTATCCTTCACGTCCAATGGTAACTCCCTTCATCACATCGCTCCAAAATTAAAAACTCGGTACCCGCCTATTTTTAGTTATGTTTTAGATTAATCTCAGTTGTTTGATAAATTACTTTGTTTAAAGTTACAATCGGTGTATCTCCCATCTTTGTCATGAGTTGAAGAAAAACATTTTCTCCTCAAGTAAATCAGAGAACTGTTCATGGCCGTCAACAATTAAACAGTCAGTAGGACAGGAATCAAAGCATATTTATAGGGTTAACATGCAATGTTTGACCTTAAAGATTCGGTTTTGCTTGCGTGAAAGGATATTTGAGCTCAACAGCCAATCTCCCCTTAGCTAGATTAGCTAGCTATGTAGCAAGCTGTCTGTATCTCACTGTGTTTGCAAGTGAATGTATTGCTTAGCTGTCTCAAGCTTGCTTGGTGTGTTTCCCACAGTTAAACAGGCTTTAAGACAGCAAAGTGTTGCAGTGCATAGATGCCCTTATTATGAACACATTACTTTTTTACTGCCAGATGTGTTTAGTAGAGGTATCTGCCAGGATATCCCCTAAACTGCACCTACTTGAGCTAGAGAGAGGGGCTAGCGTAGTTGGTCATTTGAATACAATTCCTCATGCCCTATTAGTTTGTGCTCCACCTTTGTTCTCGGCCGTGCTAGGATACATTGAATAGGACTGATAATAAGAAACTAAAATTCTTTGGGAAGGGTGGCAAAGTCTATAGTGTGGGTTTAATAACACATTTGGCAGTGTCGCATTATTTTGGTCTTCAGAGCCTTCTGTGATAGGGTTGTGAATAGTCTCAGCTCTCATCATAAGCCTTTCTTTCAGCCATGGTCTCCTGAAGTCGTTTTCATATCCAACTTCAGAACTCAGTTGCAATGATGTACTCAAAGAGTCCAATGCTGACCCTTCTAACACAGGCAGACGCTTCTGTTTTGTTTTCCACTGTAAACCCTCCCCTTATGGCTCCGTCAGTGCTGACGGTGACAGCATGGGTTGGCCACACAAGCCTGTGCCCAGAGCAGAGGAAGGGTGGCCCTAAACAATGCCTTTCACAATCACCAAACCCCTGCCCAGATTAATGGGTGCGATAGAGAAACAGTTCCTGCCTCTATGTGAGCTCAGTGTCTCAGTGGCACGTTCGCTGCCACTGTAGAATTAATGATCATGTAGGATTTGTTATGATGTGGCACAATGACTTATGGGTATGAGTTGGCTGGTTGGGTAGAACAGGAGGACTTGATCCCAATGGGCAGACTTGAAGTCCAATGGTTGACTGGCAAAGCAGCCCACACAAACCTTAGACTTCAGCCTTCTTCAGGCCGTTGACAGGCATAATGAAAATAGGGTAAGATTAACAGTGTCAGTAAAACTGAAGCCAGATATTACAGTCATCATTTCTTTATATCCTTATGTGTGTGTGTATTTTGGATAGGAATTGGGGAATGGCTGTGTAAAAGGGATATGGTGGACTGTGTATCTGGCAAAGACGAACACTAAAATGCTCAATTATATAACCAGTAGAAAATATTTATATATATAATCACTCAAAGGAATTAAGTGCAGTTCCCTTTTACAGCACTGAGGAAGTTTGATCTTGTCTTTTCATTCACAAGTTATTCACTGCAAAAAAAAAAAAAAAAAACCTGGAAGAGCTAGAACAACAAGCGATTCCCCGCCCCTCTGGACAACCAGGTACCTCGAGCTTGCACCCAAGCTGGCTCATGTCAAATGTTTTCACGTATCTGTAATCTTACGCCCGCCAAAGCACTCATGTGTGGTCCTAAAGCTTGCGAAAATGTCAAAGTTCAACACTGTTTGAACACAACTAATTAAAGGAACCA
The DNA here is from genome assembly GCF_900700415.2 of Clupea harengus. Lineage (NCBI taxonomy): Eukaryota > Metazoa > Chordata > Actinopteri > Clupeiformes > Clupeidae > Clupea > Clupea harengus. The sequence continues at coordinate 24,220,424 of NC_045153.1, read as the reverse complement.
GCCTAACACGAGTCGCTGGAGAACACCATTCCATCCGTACAGTCAAACGAGCGTGGATGAATCACTCGCAGCTTTCAATAGAGGCATGCCATGGTTTCTGCCTCTTTGCCTCACGGTGCATTTGGTTTAACAAAGAAATAATAACGACTTATCCTGGGCCGCAATGAAAACTCTCGGAGTCTCTGCATGGTTTTGCTGCATTGTGTATACACTCTGCAGTGCCATGCTTGTATAGACTGGCCCTTCAGATTTGCTTGACACGATTCACCCTTAGGGAAAAAACACACAGAGAACACAGAGAAATTGGCAGCGCATAGCCTGTTTTCCAGCTGCCTCAGTACCCAACTTTATAGGCCCTGCTTCTGTTTTTTTTTTTTCAAAGCACTTTTTTTCTACCACAAATGCATTGGATGGCTTCAAAAAGTATGGTATTTTCTGCTCGCATTTATCCTGATCACTTAGCATCCTGATCTAAAATAATACTCCGTTTCTGGAAATAACACTCCCCTGACACAGTCCTGCTTTTTAATTTAGCCTCTGTCATGGATTTATGTGTCGGGGTCAAGCAACAGACACGACTTTTTTTTTCATGCAATTCACAAGCATCCATCTTTCGTCTTTTAAGTGCAGCCTTTCATATGAAACTGGTCAGTGTGCCATTTTCATGCAAAAATGTTACATAATACGCAAGTGACTACTCTGCACCTGTATCACAGACCTCAAACCACAATGTCTCAGAGTTTCTCTTCTGGGAAATGAAGATTACTTCATGCTGCACTGTCACAGAATATCCAAATGATGAACAGGCATGGCCTGTAATTGGGAAATTTGATTGATGATTTCATTGAGTAATCAAATGCAGCCATTTAATTCCTCAAGTCTATCAGTGAGAGAGACTCGCTGTACACCATTATGATCAAAGGTAAGCCCATCAGAGTCATCAAAGGTCCCATCAAACCTCCAAAATTCCAACAAGCCACTGAAACACTAACATTTCCTGCAGACATGCAGGCCTAGTCACGGCATTCAGTAAACACATTTCAGATCAGCACTCAAGATATCATGTGATTTACCAATGAAATAACTGATATACAGTTTACATTTAAATGGATATAAAGATTTTCAACTAATGCATTTTTTTGTGACGTTACAGCGATTGCTACCAAATCTAACACTGCTGTCTGCAACCTGGACTTGCTTGTTGTGGGTTTAAATGGATGGCCATTAACATTCATCACGTGTCCCACACTGCCCTTTGTCACAGCGTATTGGAAAGCAAAGAAATGACAAGTAAGAGCTGCAAAAATCACCTTTCCCAGTACCCTTTCTGGAAGATACAATAATGACACTGCATGTTTATTTAAAGGCAGGAACAATTAACTCTCAGCAGTTTGGCTCTCGATGAAACTCCCTGCCGACCATCAAATGCCCCACAGCAATCGCTGAGCGGATTGCCAAAGGCATATGTCAAACGTCAAATTTGGCTTCACAGGAAGGACATGTTCTCACAGTTCAAACAGCCCTCAGATGGGAACACGTGTGCTGAACTGTTGTCGCAGGACAGGAAAGAGCTTTTTATCTCCTTCTCTCCCTCCCTCTCTCCCTCCCTCCCTCCCTCCCTCTCCCTCCTGCCGTGTATGTTTAGATAAGAATATTTCTGTATGAGAGGGCGCATGAATAGTGCACATCTATTTACTTTGAAAGCACAGCTAACACATCCTTACACTTGACTTGGTGACATCATCCTACACGGGGGAAGCAAAAAGCATCCCAGGCTCGTGAAGCCCAGTGGGGTTTTTCTTCTTCAGTCTCCGCACGCGAGAAGCTCTGCAGAACGCCAGTGCCAGACCGCAGGGACTTTATCATCACTGCTGAGTCACACCATGAAGACAAACATGTATGTGTGTGTGTCTGTATGTATGTGAATCTATCTATCCATCTATCCATCTATCCATCTATCTATCTATCTATCTATCTATCTATCTATCTATCTATACCCTCACATGTACAGTAAATACACATAAACAACACCATCTCCATCTCTTTAAATTTAGGTTCTTTATTGTTTTACAAATATTAAGTTATCCACAAAATAAAATAACTTACATCATGAATACAAAAATTATACATTTGAATCAAGAATGCACATTGTCACTCTCTCACCACATAGCATTTTTTACATCAGTCAAAATAAAAGGCCCACTCGGGCAAGGAGCTGATCTGAACTCAAATTTCTCTGCGCTAGGAGATGTGTGAGTTGGCATTCGTAGTTTAAATCAGGCAGCACACATGTCCGTTTTAAAACTGCTGAATGTATGGTCTTTGTCAGATAGTACAGTTTTCAGTTACAAGGAGGGGTAAAATATAATATCATCACAATCTTAATATCGAAACAAAAACAAAAAAAATGCAGATATGGGGCTTTTATACAGGGCTTTCAATGTTTAACAATCTTTTTTTCTTGAACATGACTTTGGACGGGATAGCTGGCCTCGTGAACACAACTCAGTTAGTCGGTTGTTGTAGCAGTGTGGGGCATCCTTCAGCCGCATCCATGCCATGAAAATCATGTTCATATTGTCACAGTTAGTATTACAATTACACTCCAGGTCCTAGCCTGGAACAACTAATAACGCATGGATCATTATATGGCCAAAAGAATGGATTACCTTAAGATGTTTGAAATCTCTAAAAATCATTATTGCTTTTATCAGGACCCTAACTATGATGGGCATTATTTACGAATTTGAACTAAATGTGAAATATATTTTCTCTGTAAATGTAAGTATCCTCATCTATCCTCTATAATTTTGACAATGATACCTCCCACCTGAGTGCACATTTTCACTCAGGACATGTTCCAGTTAATCCAACTAATTTAGACATGGCCCTCATTATTAAATGGCACTTAGACCATGGAGCTCCAAGTCAGACACTCCTGAAATGAATCATTTGGTCATGAAAAAGAGAATCTACAATCTTTGTACTGGAAGGTTGTCATTAAGAGTTGCCATTAATCACACCTTTAAAATTTTACAAAAAAAAAAAAAGAAAATAAATTGTCAAAATGAATGTTCTGGGTTCGTGTTTACGTGAAGGCAGAAGTGCCTTTTTTGCTAACAACAACAACAACAGTTGTATCTACACACTTTGGTTGTGTTTCACATTGCCTGGCCTGAGAAGATGTGATGGCTGAGCCAAAGATTACCAGAGTTCAGGATGGGTGTGCTCACAGGGATCCGCCTCTGTGCAATGGGTGTGGCCCTAACCATGTGGTAATACAATTATGTGTGTTCACTGTCAGCCTGTCTCATCAAAGGGAGCACTGACACATGAGTCATGGCCTTGCAACCCCAACCAACAGGAGCACACTGCCTCGACAGGGCACACTGACAAGTGTTCAGGCCAGATAATAGTCCAAACGAGCTATTCAGAGACAAAAAGGATGTGTGATGTATGTCAACATTGTCTCTCTTTCTTCTCACATTCCCATTTTTCTTAGCTCTTGCTTTTGACATGCAGCTTCTGTTTTTTAATCATTTGGTTGTCCGCTGCATTGCCAAAGTATTTTTATCCCCCTCCCTCATTCGCCCGATACCTGGCTTACTGACCTAGACACAGAGCGGAACAGATTTATTTTTCCTTACTGCTGAGAGAGGCAGCATTCGCATGGGTCATAAATGACAGACTATAACACAAACTGTACAATCAATGACATGCTGGCATTTTATAACTTATAATTATAATCTCATTTGGTATATGATACCACTTTATAACACTCAAACAGAGTTCATTACCAGACTCTGTTTAATGATGGCTCTGTGCAAATGTAGGACTTACAGACTTAAAAAAGATGTTGGATTTACAGGCAATGTCTTCTTTCTCTCTCTCTCTCTCTTGCCTTTTTTTTCTATTACGAATTTCTTCTCCAAGTACCGGAATCCCGAGCCATTAGTAATTGTTAAGATCCACATTTTGAAATAAAGGAGTGCTCAGATATCAATGTAACCCACAATAGTTGTATCACTTTTAACTTATCTTTAACTTCTCTGAAGATTATTATGCAGTGCAGGTCCAAATGCTCAATCTGAACTACTGTGATTAGACACATGCTGTGTACACGCAGAGTGCACACCTCCTCGCACGTCCCAGTCTCGTTTTTCATGCTTCCACTCTAAAAATGGAACTGGCAGTCCATCGCAAAGGGAAGGTTTTCCTTGCAGTCTCCCCCTCTATTTATAATGTCTGTAATTCTTTCATATATATATATATATATACACATATATATATTCATTTATTTGGGTTGATGTGTTTTTTTTCTCTTTTTATCATTTACAGACGTTGACCCACTCTGTTATCCTGCACTCCTCGCAGACCACGTAGCAGCACCAGTGGAACTTGCAGTTGCAGCGTTCGCTGCGCGTCTGCTGCAGGATGTTGTGGCCTCGGCCGCAGCACAGGCTCTCGCAGTTGTCCATGCCCGGGCTGGTTTTGTTGCAGATGCGGCCCTGCGTGCCCGCCGCGTCGGAGCCCAGGTCCCGCTCGCAGAAGTCGGGCGACTTTTCGAAGTAGACCAGCTCGTTGTGGTTGGCGCGGCGTCGGTGGTGGTGGTTGTGGCCGTGCTGGTGCATGGAGTTGGCGTTGGCGTTCTCCACCTGGCCCGTGTTCCTGTTGTGGGGCTTGATGAAAGTGGCGACGTTGAAGCGGTCCTTGAGTAGGGCGCCCACCGTCCTGAAGTCGGGCGTCACCTGCCAGCAGGTCTTGAGCTGGCAGCTTCCTGATGTGCCATGGCATTTACATTTCCGCCTCATGTGGTCCACCACGACCTGCACAGAAGAGGGAACATCAGTCCACCATATCTATCATATCCCTCATCCTGTCACACAGTGAATCAGACTTTTGTCCAGTGAAATGTCTGAATACCCTCTGTATTGGGCTCAGTAAGGAAGCCTGGGGCAGTGCACTGGGTGGCGCACACTTAAACCAAATAGTCTCAAAGTTTCAGATAATATTAAGATGATAAATATTTTGGTACTGTGACATTGGGGTAAGCAAGTATCCGGAATACGACACAGTGCTGCATGTCTGATAAATGCAATCTGACAGAAAAGGAAACCTCCAAAAGCAGCCTCAACAACAACAACAACACCAACCAGGCACCTCTGCAGTGACATGAAATGACTAAAACAGCAGGTAAAAGGCAATCTCCCACATTCCTCTTCTGCTTTCACAATACAAGATCATTAGCGCTCCTGAAAAACTCCCTTCACAAGTTCATTTCACGGGCGAGGATGTCTACCCCCACCCCCCCCGCCTCCCCCACAGAGACCTCCCATTCGCTCAACAATGCACTCGTCTGACAGCCTGAGTTATAAACTTTTAGATCCAATTACCAACAGGAAAAAGGGGCCACCCTCAACACTGACAGATGCTCCAGCAGCCACCCCTATCAACAGTGCGAGCACAAACACTCACCTTCAGCACTCCCACATTTTACTGGCTTTGAGGCCTTGAACGCAAGCTGCCACGGGACGTGGCGCGATTCAAACACCTTGGGAGATAAATGGGAGTTTTTGTCTGTCAAAACCCCCCGGATTAGGTTTTAATGCGCGAGTCGTTAGTGCTAAACAAGACGAGACTTCACTATTTCATGCCACTCAGCCATGGCCCCGTGCTGTTCTCCACCTTCCTTGGCTTGGGAGCAATCCCTCCCCAGGTAGAACCACACAGCATTGATGTTGTTTGGGGGGTTATATTTTTTAACCACTCTCTGATTCTGTTCCATCAAAGTGAGCACAACTCGGCTAGTCTGAGCTGAGGACAGTGTCTTCCCTCCCAAGCTTAAGGACATTTTGAACTGACGCCAAAAAGTCAAAATACACTGTGGCAGGCAGGCAGGCTATGAAATCTTCTTCAGACTATGGCTTTGCATGCTTTGGTTTCCATTTCAAGGGCTAATCTCACATAGGTGTACGCAGGGAGAGGGGGGGGGGGAGAGAGAGAGAGAGAGAGAGAGAGAAAGAGAGAGAGAGAGAGAGAGAGAGAGAGAGAGAGAGAGGCCAGAGGGCTGCCACTCTGCCTGCGTAAATCCTGAGAGGGGATGGAGACAGGAGGGGCTTCCTGTGGCTTCAGGCTAACAACGCCAACGCCAAACATTGCCACCAATGCTGACATGCCAGCCAGCCTCGGTGTTGCAATTTTGAACGATTTCGCAAGAAACCCCAAACAGAGAGAGCTACACCCAAAATCCAGGGGTGCTTAAGTTCTGAACACTTAAATGGCCTCTCAAATCCCCACTTAAGCCGCTTTTCGCACCTGACTCGGCCTTTTGCATCCGCATTTCCGGCGTGGGCGTCCCTGTCGTACGCAATCAGCGCTCCTGATTGTTCCAGGAGAGAAGCGGCCTCAAACAGGAAAAGCCCTCGCAAATTTACTGCCCAGAGGGCAGGCAAGGGTGTAGACAAATATGGATATTCAAATGCCGGAGGCTTTGATTGGCACAAGCCAGACGGATGTGCAAAACCCTAACCTCTCAGCGGCATGACCTCCCGGCAACGTGGCTTTATGGCATCTTTGACCCAGGCTGACATGAGTGCGGTGTTCTAGATGGCAGATAGTGGAGGGCGATTGTACTCTTTCCCTGTTGGGTACGGCTCGGGAGCACCTGGGGGCAGGGGTGGCAGGGTTGGCGTGGGCGAAGCCAAGAGAGAGGGAGAGAGAGAGAGAGAGAGAGAGAGAGAGAGAGAGAGAAAGAGTGAGAGAGGGAGAGAGAAAGAGAGATAATAGGAACAGAGACAGGAAGAACTCTCCCGGAAGTGGCTCACAAGGGTGATGACAGGCCAGTGATATATCACAGAAGCGGAACTGTGCTTTAGAGAAGGCGGCAGAGAGAGATAGAAGGAGAGAAGAAAGGGGAAAAAGCCTCAAACTCCTGAGAGGCAGCCTGTCCTGAGGGGACTGACAGAGATGTGCAGGAACTGGTGCTTCATTCCGGTGTCTGCCATCCTATCAAGATTAGCATCTCTCAGTCCGTCTCTCTCACTCTCTCCCTTTCTCTCTGACTGTCTGTCTTTCATTCAGATGTCAGTTCAAGACATATATTGCTTGTTGGCACAGGCCAAGGTCTTCAGAATAACAGGGCCATATTAACCCATCAGTCTCATATAGGAGATTATAGATGATTAATACATTCAATGCAACTAGATGTTGTCCTTCAAAGATGGCATGAGTTGAAATGTCAGAGAGGAAGAGGACTATCAGTTAACACAAATAACCAAAGCCTCCTTTTACTTTTTCAGAAGATGACGGAGAGACATTTCGATTGGCCCAATTTTCAAAGTGTGTGCTGTTCCTTTGAATAATGTTTCTGTAGTACAGGGCACACCCGCTACACATGTTAGCCGCCATTACGTGCCATGTGTTCTACATAGAAAATAGTTACAATTTCCATTCTCAAATACATGATAATTAGGCCTGCGTATGGGTGCACGTAAATATGTGTGTTCTTTCGGGCATACAGCATAGATGTTTAAAAGCGAGAAAAGGCTTCAAAAGTAATTGCTCCACATTCATTGGCCGAGACCTGCAAGACACGCACATCTGGGCCTCTTTAATTGGAGAAGAGTGAGACAGACTGCCCCATAAACTGGCACCAGACTGAGATCAAATGAGACATATTGGTAGCACATTTGGACCACAGGCAATATTCGGTAAGTGGCAAATCCAAAATGGGTCTTAACGTTCCTTGTCCTTCACACACACACACACACACACACATGCACACACACACACACACACACACACACACACACACACACACACACACACACACACACACACACACACACACACACACACACACACACACACACACACAAACAAGCACACACACACAAAGAAAACTGTCCTTCAATTTACATCCTCTTGTTTGAAAGGATTTATGACTCAATCAAGACACAATAACAGCAGTGACGTCCCCAGACCACTGGATGGGTCATGGTCTGTGGTCTGTTTTGAATTTCATCTATTGCACAATAATGGAACTGGTTCAAATTGGAAAGACATTCAGCACATTACGCACAAACTAAAATATTCATACTTTGTCTTTTTCTTCTAGACACATATCTGGCACCACCATGACAACCCTGTCCCTCAAGGAGCATGTTTAAAGGAAATAAACACTCTTATTAAATCTCAATATTGCCACAGTATATCAAATGCTCTGCTAAATGAAACAGACCATTAATGGCTATCAAAGCACATGTGTAATTGCTGAGCTGGGGAAATGAAGGCCTGTGAAGAATTACTTGATCAACAGAACAGAAGGTTTACACACAGAGTTTGTAACTGTTTATAAACAAGCCTTGTGTGTTTCGAGACGCCACTCCACGCCACATGCTGCTGAACCCAAAAACCAGCCGTCGTTCCCCCAGCAGGGTCTGGCTCCAGATGGGGCCGGTAGTTGCCGTAGTTACAGGTCTCGCCTGTGTCATGATGGGGCTGCCTGATAACCCAAACGGTGTCCACTACTATCTAATTGCCATGTGATGAATTACCAGAGCCACAGAAGGCTTTTCTGGCTTTGATGCCAGTGAATGCCTCCTACGCAAAAAAAAAAACCCCAATGTATGCACATCAAAGGCAATCGCGGAGGTGCCATCTGATCGTGTCAAGATAATCTGTCTGTCCCACTCCCACAAAGCACACTTAATAAAGAATGAAGATGAATGCCGGAGTCACGAACTACAACGCCAGAGCAAGAACTCTGTGGTCATTTGTTCCTTTCAAGAGGAAAAAAAAGAGGCATTTCTTAAAATAATTCAAGCCCTAAATGAGCTTCTGCCTTGCTCTTTGTTCTAAATGGAGAAGGGCTGTTGGCTTCGAACCCAGCATTCACTAGGCAGTTCCAGTGCTCTGATCCAATGAAAACATGAGTAAAATAATGCAAGTGTTCCCATGTAATCGGGAACTACTGTAAACACACAGACATGCACAGGTGCTCTCTCCCTCACACATGTTCCAGGCCCAGGCGTGGAATACACACAAGGAACAAAACACTCACACTCCCGAGTGAAATTTCCCCTTTTTCTACACTGGCCTTGCTCTTCCCTGATCAGCTCGCCTTAAAGTTGTATTTGGGGAAGGAAGGGCGAATCTCTTTCTACTTTCCGCCGTGTTTGATGTCTAAAATCTTTTGCTGGGTTTAAACATCTGTTTCCAAACAGCCAGCAGCCACTAATTAGAGCTTTTAACAAGACTGAACGTCGTGAGAACCAGAGGGTGGGCATGAGACGACATGTATACCCCACTAAAACCACCGCATTCCTGCACAAAAGACTGCTTTTCGGGGGGAGTGGGGGAAGGAGAAGGTGGGTAAGGGGGTGTTATTCCCGGCCTCACCTGCAAGTATTTTCTTTTTGATTGGGGGGGGGGGGGGGGATTCTGCTCTGTTTTTCAGTCCCACTGACACAGCACAGTGTAGAGTAGCCTACATAATCTAGTCACATTTCAAATAAACTGCTCTTCAGCTGACATGCTGCTCTTGTATGCACTGAGACCATTTCAGGGGTCCATATCAGGTGTGTGTGTGTGTGTGTGTGTGTAATCTGACCCTTACAGGCAAAGGTACATGTATCCTGCTGCTTTCAACAACTGTCTGGTCATGGAGGTTAATTGACTTTGTGTCAAAACACATGTGCCACCGCGGCTCACCTGGCTACACCACTCCTGCACCGAGCCCCAGTCCGTGGAGCGACTCTTAAGCACCTTTTCAGTCAGCCGGGGTTATAAACACTACCTGACGAATAGAGAGGGCGGCTTTTTTTTATAACCACAGATACTTGGATTGACATGTGCGTGTTTTGACTTAATATTATTTTTGCTGACTGCGTGCCAACAGCTTTTGACGTTTTTTCAGTAGCCGGAATGTTTTCTTCACACCAATGTTTTTGATGCCAAATAGGCTTCCTGGCAGACATCAAGCCACAATGTGTCTGAACAATGCATCCTCTCATGCTTTTTGCGCATTATTTGACGGTGCAATCGAAAGCCCAGCCCCCATAATCTTCCATTTCGTACTGCCATAACTCAACTGTGCTCAGGTCTTCTGCACTAATCAAGCCACCTCAGCACACAAACACAAATCATCCTGTTTTTGTCCCCAGGGCTGTTTATCACACAGGTACACCCCTGTTTTGTCATGTGGTCACATGAGGTGGGGGGGGTGGGGGCGGTCCGCAAGCCTGTGTTTATGTCAGCCGCACACGTGTGGGACCACACCGGATCAGCACTTTATCAGGCTCTCAGCGTGGAGAGCAGAGCTATTATCTGCCACTTTGTTCTGGACCCCGTCGGGCAACTGTGCAGTTTGTGTTTAGTCTGAATAATCAATGAAACCAGAAATAAACTGATGAAAAGATACAGGGCCAAATTACACAGCAGGAAGCAGCAAACAATGAGTCATTTTCCAGCTTCTCTGCGCCAATCAGAGCGCAGGGTGCAATCAAAGCAGCGTCGCTATCACTTAAAGGCCAGCCTTTACAGTCGCAAGATAAAACCAGATTTGGGCAGATGAGTTGATGAGGAACCATCTCTTCCCAAACCAAGGCTTACCATCAGCTTACCATCAGCTTACCATCAGCTTTTAATATCAGAATTCATTTGATTATAAGATTTAATCTAGCTGCAGGTATATATATCGATACACCCATCAAGCAGGGCGCTGATAATGATAACAAGTCATTTGAAGGGGCTGTATTGTAAGGGTTGCCAGAGAAGAGTGATGTTGACGTTTTTATTGTGTTATCAGTGAGACACATTAAGTGTCGCTAGGCTAAGAGCGGTAGCGCCGGCGGCATTAGAGGAATTAGCAGCCGCTGCAGGGGTGGCGCTAACAGCAGAGCAAGGACTTTGCTTCAGAGCTCCGCACACGCACCACTATTACTCTATAATCCACCGAGTTCAAACCATTTACCTTACAGCACAGCAGTCGCACTAATCTGGCTCACATTATCCAATTAGTTCAACACCTGAGCAACAACTCAGAACAACCCCGAGCATCTCGCTTGTGACTCCAAAACAGATCAGCGGAGATGGAGAGAGATAGAGAGATCCCCGTCCGTTATGTGGAAGAGGAGATCCCCACCTCACTGTTTGGTTGCATCTGTGAGTTTTTCCTTTGGATGGGGGGGGGGCTCAGCTGAGGAGAAGGGAGTAGCTCCCCACGGCTCATGAGTGGATGTAATTGAGCATGTCTAAGTCACAGGCGCATGTTTGCCTGAGCAGGCACGAGTTATGGCTAAACCCCCCGCCCCCACCCACCCACCCATCCCCAGTCCTAGTCTCACAGGCGTGTGATGAGAGACCTTCTGCTTTGAAACTGGAGAATGATAAAAATGTGGAGATCGTGGCGGTCCCTTGCCGAAAAAGAACAGAGAGGTCATCCCAAGCTCACCTGCCTCATACTGTACGACACTGAAGAAGAAAGCAGCTGTCCGTATTCTAACTAGCCCGACTGCACGCTGAGAAGTCAGCTCCAGTTCAGTACCTTTATCAAGATCAAAGGCCACTGGTGAAACTCCCTTCTTCTCATTGTCTCACGCATGTGTCACGGTTATAATGTGTCTGCGTGGTAGGAGTGGTCATCATCACTTTCTACACACCAAACAAAGGTGAGTAAGTTGATCTTGTCATCTTTAACAGATGAGGTAACATAACCTTGTGCTGATTCACCTGGGCCCAACTCTGTGTCACAGTGCACCCAAACCACACACACACACACACACACACACACACACACACACACACACACACACACACACACACACACACACACACACACACACACACAAACCACACAGTGCTGCAGTAGCACACCACAGCGCTACACACACCCCAACACACACACACACAGGACAGCAGGTAAAAGGCAGCCTCTCACCTGCCTGCCAACTCTGTTGTTGTGGAGCCTCATGCGGGCATGGATATCCCTGTGCGTGTCGCGGGAGTCCAGGAACTCCCGAGAGAACTTCTCTCCGAACTCCACGTTGGGGCTGCAGCCGCCCCACACCCACGAGTCCTGGGGGCCGAGCGTGTCGGCGGGGAAGTGCTCCATGACGCCGTGCACCATGCCCTTGCCGCGGTTGATGGCCTCCAACTGCAGCAGGT